>NC_060887.1:380291-392352 GCF_014805685.1 Silurus meridionalis | reverse complement strand
AATAATACTGTATTGCAATAGGGTGCTTTAGTACCTGAAGGTCTACATTTAAACATACTTTATATTCTAAAATTATACATGTATATGATTATTATTATATGAAGATTTACATTTATATGATTTATCCTACAGATTAATCACTATAAAGAAAATAGAAACATACACAAGAATGTTATTAACAACTTGTACACTGTACTGCACGATCCATGTGGAATATAATGTGCATATAATAATGAATATTGTGAATGTAAACAAACATTCAGCAATAGTTGAAAAAATCAGGTCAGTCTCTGAGCATAAGCACTGAATCACTTGGAATTTACTCGGTCAATAATAAAAACTCTTTGCTATAGTTGTGAGGTGACTGATACACAAAGCCATGGAGCAGTTGGACACTGGGGAGACAATCAGATGAATGAAAGTAGAAAATGTGATAAAACCCTAAAGTTTATTGTGAGATTTGAGTCGTGATCGTTCAGATGCACAGTGTAGCAGCAATGACACAAACTTCACTTCACAACAAGAGCAAAAATACATGAATGAAAAAATGAATGAAGTTAAAATTCATCAAATGGAAAAAAATCCAATGTTATTTAAACTTTGGAGAAAAAAATCTTATATTCTGTTATTCAATTCTCTCATACTAACCACTGGATGTTCTACACGGCACCTCATGGTAAAGACTCTCTGATGACAGGAGACTCCACTATGATGCCGAGGCGATAAGAAGATCAGTAACATCCTGACACTGAGTTACAGTACAGTGGTCGGGGTCTCGTAACTCAGACCCCATGTCCGAATAGACATAACAATTGTGGCTCAATACTCAAATTAGTTTTAGCTGTTCACTAATCATTTACCAATAAGTTACAAAAACTTCAAATAATACATAAACAAACCAAATGAAGACATCTTCCAGTCACGAATGAGAAGGAGAAAATCAGCTTTATTGCAGTCACTTCAGACCCGTCCCATGGAGCTCTCGAGAGAATCATCCTGACAGCAATGACACCCGCCAGCTTTCACATGCAGTGAATTTGATATAAACAATCCTTATTTTTATATCTCACACTTAGTAAAATGTACATATTGTGTCTAATATCTCCTCCCTCACAATTTACGTACATCATTGATTTTATGGGGCTTTGCATATCCCACCTTTTGCTCAAGTGTTTTCTGGTAAGTTTCTACCTATTCTTAGTTAAAATTCCACCCATATCCAGGAGGCCTCGTTCACATCCATACGATTCTAATTTACATGTACAAAAATATCTCTTGATGGAGACCTTGTCTTAAAAAACATCCCCTGATCGTGCACTTTGTACACAACAATGCAACAGATCATCCACAATATTCACACCTTTTCTAAAAATCTCGTCTGGGTTTTTTTTCCTATGTCTGCAACTCATCCTTTGTTTTGTTTTGTGTAGACTTTGTATAAAACGTGTTTTTTTATTAGTTTTACAATCCAGGGCTTTAGTTTTAACACACCAGCACTTTTCTCCAAATGCTTTTCCTAATTTTCATAGCTCTTGTCTTTTACTTAGTTTTACTTAAAATCTTCTTAAAATATATTTCTTATGCCATAACACTTCTTTATATAACATTTCCTGTCTTACTCTCATCCTGCCTGCATCTTAAGCTCATGCTCTCTCATGCTCACTTCCTGTGTGTTTTGGACAGTGTACCTCTTATACAAATTCTTGCAACTATTCTCCTACCTTCTTTATTATCTGACGATGTGTTGTGCCTATTAACCTATTACTCTTCTCATTTTTATATTTTTATATATTTTTATATGATTTTTTTCACCTACGTTTCTACTTGTGTTTTGAAAATATGTGCATATGCTGTTTGAGTATAGTTAAGGCATGTTGCCTGCATGCTGTTTGCTTATTTTACTATTTTTATTTTACATTATATTTTCCTATCTTTTCCTTCCGGCCGACACACTTTGCCTGGTGTACGTGGTCACCACTTTTACCGCCATGGCATATATCTGTTTTCTGGAGTGACTATTGTTCCTCATATGCCTCTATTTTCCACCTCGAATATCTCTTCCAGTTCATACTCATGACACCTCTACATTTTTCCCCTTATTTTCCTAAAACTGCACAAACCTGAGAAATGAGAAACAAAGACACATTCTGACTTATAGACATCTCTACTGTGATGTCACACAAACACGCCCCAAACTCCTCCTGTGACGTCACCCCCCCCCCGCTCTCTCTCTCAGATTACATTTTATTACGCACAAATAGAGCATTTCTCACACAGATAATGTGATGATACAAATAAATATGATGTTCCTTATGTGTAAGTTTGTCTCTGATGAAAGCCGGTGGCGACTGCAGCAAGAACAAACTCCCCGAGACGGCATAAGGAAGAAACCTTTAGAGGAACCAGAGGGAACCCGTCCTCATCTGGGTTTCACTGAATGTCCATTTATTACAGCTAAATGATGTTGAGGTGAAGTGATGATCAGATACAAACTGTAGTCCTGAGTCAGTGTAGCAGACTGTTAACATAAACTACAGTCCAAATCCCAACCCTCAAAGCTCCTGTTCTTACTCTGTTTTGTTTCTGCGTGGACTATTTCAGCCTGGGGGTCGTAAGTTTTTGGACACTTTGTTTTTGGTGTTTTTTCCTACGAGGACATTGTATTTTACCTGATAGTAGTAGTGCACATGTTTGATCTAAAATAATGAAAGTGATGAGACGGAACTCTTTGTACAAATAATCACACACACACACACACACACACACACACACACACACACACACACACACACACACACACACACACAGTGTATATGAATATATAGGTGCTCTAATAAAGTGTTTGTAATACATGAACACAATTAGTATCATTGTACACACAGTAACATGGTCATTTTTAAACATATGCACAGACTCATTAAAGACTCTAATATAAATAATACAAAATTACCGTAACATATAAATATTGAAAAATGGCCCTGAATCCTGTATGTACTGTAGATGTTTTGTTTGAAGTGTTGTGATCATGAAGATGAAATCCTGCAGGTTATTTGGGTTTGTACTGAGTGATAGTTGTTTCATAAACACCTTCTTATAAAATCCAACTCAAATGTTAAATAAAAATTCACTCTAAATTTGTAATCAGCGGCGTCTCACCATCACATTCCACTACGGGAGCGCGGGAGGAGGAGATGCCCGACTGCATGGAATACAGGAGAACATCAAATCTACCATTAGATAACTGCAGAACACAGTGTAAATAACGACATATTTTCCTTCAATAAATCTGGAAATGCAGCCATTACGCTCTCACACAGTCGTTACTCTCTTTATGTTCTCATTTTCAGTCCTAACTATAATGATGTTCATGACAAAACTGGCATGAAGAAACGTGTTCACATGTCACATTTTCATCTTCAAATTGTATCACTCGTGATGATGCCACTAATTCATGCTGATTTTGCCACGGTGTTAATGATCAGTGTAATTACTGTAAACATATAAATGCTGTGGTGACCCCCGTGTGTAATGCTGCATGATGGCACTGCTGGAGGATTACGCCAATGGAAGATTAAGGAGAAAGAGTCTCCAGGGACCATGATGATTTCTCGCCCATGATGATGACTGAATAATAAGCTGATTTAGATTCCTACAGCTGTGCTCCTGGATCTATGTGATCTATGCAGCTGCAGGAAGTGATGACTGGCTTCTTGGTGACTTTAACAACATGTAGAAATTGTAAACATTGTCCTGATGTAGTCTATAATATGACAGGTGACAGAGGCTTCACCTCAGATGCTCCTCAACCCCAGAAATGCAGATGTGGAGCTCTGGATGTCTCAGGTGGAAGACTTTTATACCACCCGGAAAAAGTGTGTAAGATTATCAGGGTGTGTGGTGTTTTGCACAATGTGGCACTGAGGACCAGTTTCCTCTCCTCCTGACCTCCCTCCCCTCAGCATTATGACCCCGAGCCACAGCCCCTGCCCCACAAGAGGATATAAACTAAGTGGAAGAATCCATGAGGAGGTCATACGGCGTTTGTAAGGAAGACAAAAATAATGGTTGTTATTAGTGTTTATTGTGACTCTTTGTAGTAAAAGATTAAAATCAAGATTTAAAAAAAGATTAAAAAAAGATTTGACAAGACAGAAATAAAAATGATCAAAAAGAGACGATCTACAAGATACAATAGCTTTACACTCAGCTTTATACTATTGACTATAAGTGTAAAACTATCATAAATAGCCATAAGAGAAACAGAAAAAGGAAAAAGGCATGTTCAGACGCTCTGTTTCTCTTGTCGTCTTCTTTTTTTTCTATTTCTCCTTTTCTTTTGAATGTTTTCTTGTCTCAGCTGAGCAACAATTTCCTCCCATCGCTCTCGGACTCTCATATAATGATCTGTTTTATTCTCTGAAGTCTTCTTTTCTTCCTCACAGAGATTCTGGGTATCCTGGAGCCCCCTGTTGGTCTGAAGGTGTAAGTTGTTCCTCTCCTCTATCTCAAGTTTAGTTTTCTCTCTTTCATCCTCTTGTTTTTCCTCAAAATCCAACGTGGGCTCAAACTGAGCAACACGTTCCTCCAGTCGCTCTTTCTCTCTGATCAAATGATCTCTCTCCTGCTCTGCACTATTTTTTATTTTCTCACAGTGATTCTGAGTATCCTGGAGCTCCATGGTGGTCTGTTCCAAAGTTAGATTAAGCTGAGCAACATGTTCCTCCAGTTGTTTGTGTTCTCTCTTCCAGCTCTCTCTCTCACATTTTACAGTTTTCTCCAGTTCCTCATGGATTTTCAGGGAAGACTGGAGCTCCATGGTGGTCTGATCCAAAGTGACCTCAAGCTGAGCAACATGTATCTCCACTTTCGTTTGTTCTCTTGTCCAGCTCTCTCTCTCACATTCTACAGTTTTCTCCAGTTCCTCATTGATTTTCAGGGAAGACTGTAGCTTCATGGTGGTCTGCTCCAAAATAAACTCAAGCTGAGCAACACGTTCCTCCAGTTGTTTTTGTTCTCTCGCCCAGCTCTGGCTTCTCTCAGTTATGTCCTGTTCCTGCTGCTTTTGCTCAGAAGCCAAAGTAGCCTCCAGCTTTTGCACCGTCTGTAGCAGAATGGCTTTCTCTTCTTTCTCTTCTGTTATCTTCTCTATCATTAGAAGAGAAAATGCATCCAAGTCTTTCTCTACTTTCTCCATGTGTTCCAGCTTCTCCTTCATTTCAGCAATCTGCTTAGTTTTCTTCGATCTTCTGGTTTGAAAAAACTTTCTCAACCTTCTGAAGAGCTCCATGTTTATGCCTCTTTACTCACAAGCAAAAACCTTGGAAATGAGAGAAACAGAGACGCGTTTCCAATTATAGACGTTGCCTTACTGTGACGTCACAGGCAGATGCCCCGCCCTCCGTCTGTGACGTAACCCGGTCTCTCTTAACCTGACACTATGCGCATGCGCACATTACAGAGGTAAAGAGCGGATAAAATATCATGTCTTCACAGCTTTTCTGTTGTTCCTAAGAGAAGAGCGATATTACAGTCATAAATAAGATAAAAACGGCAGTAAACTGTGTATAAAGCGAGTGAATCCGAGTTGAGAACCGGAAGTTGACCGGAGTGACTCTATGAATGTTGCAGAATCATAAATGACCAGTAGGTGGCAGTGTGATGTGTATTAGAGCTCACTGTCACAGCAGGTCATTAGAAGTAGTGGAGCTCTAATGACGTCATTAATAGCGAGGACAAGACACACAGCAGTTTGGGATTCTTTTATTGACTTTATTGATTAATTGATTTGGAGTATGATTGTGTTTCTGATCAAAGTAAGTTCATGTGTATGGAGTAAAAACAACCTGTACATTTCTCACTTCCAGACAGTATTATGAGATGTTCATCTGCTGGAAGTTCATGTTTAATGCTGCATGTTTTATAGGATTTATGAGCTGGAATAAATGTCCAAACATCTTAAATCAACACTGAGTGATTTTTTTGGTAGATATTAGATCTTTTACATATTATTAATTTTTAATATCTGTGATTTAAATACACATTTATAAATATAAAGGCTTTTAGTGTATATTAGAGATTAGAACATAAACCGACACAAATTAAATACAATAAAAACATTTATTAACTAAAATAAAACATCAAAATAATAAAGTTTCAAAATAAAATCTATCAATACATTTAAAATTATAACAATATATAATAATAATAATAATAATAATAATAATAATAATAATAATAAGTTAAATACAGTGCAGTATTACAGCTTAAATATTTGAATTTATTTCAGATCAATTTTATTCATCCATTAAATAAATGGTGTCAGCGTCAGAGTAGTGTATTTACATGATCTGTTTCCAGGGTTTTCACGAACACAACTCTGTTATTACTGTTCTCTTTTCACAGCGCCGTCTCTTTCAGTTCTAATGAAAGTTCTCATGTATTAAGAGGGAATTTTATGAATGATCAATAATGAAACACCTTCATTACTGTTAGTTATTTACATATTTATTTACAGTAATAAAACTATTTCTGTAAAAAAGAGAAAGAAATAATAAATAAAAGCAAAATAAATAAAATGATGAATTTAGTGGAGCAGAACGACAGCACGATGACCTGAAAGTGAAAAACAGAGATGTGTTACTTTACATAATGTGTGTGTTTGACCGGAACACAGTGTGTGTTTAGTAAAGTTTTGTAGGACATTATGAGGACAGTATGACTTACGCTGTAGATGGAACCACTGCATGTTCCTGGATGGATGGAGGTAGGGCTTGGTGTGGCGGCTCCCTGTCCACTGCTCAGCCATAGTGATACACAGTGACCTCCTGCTCACCAGCTTTCCATTCAACTCTCTGATGGCATTAGTGTCTTCATCCAGAGAGGAATATCAGACAAATCCAAAGCCTTTGGACCGTCCATTGTGCAGTACCACCTGTAGAAGTGAGTGAGGAGATACAGAAAGCAAAAACATGAGCATTACATCACTCTCATGTAGAAAACCATGAGAAATAACAAGCACTGTCTGTATCCTATAATATAAACAGAACAGCTGTGTTCTTTTATCATCAACGCTCTGGTCTCACTGGTGAATGAACAATGAAGCACTTTTATTTGAAAGGTTATTTTCTGAGAGCAGAAACTTGCTGCAAGTGTACACTGGTTCTGGAATAATAGAGGATCTAATCCTAATTCCTACAGAAAACAGAACAAATTCAGCATCCAATGTTTGAGTGCATGTGTGTGTTTGCATTGCTGACTTTAATAATACACACTGATCAATCACTCAGTATTAAACCAATTATTACATGTGACCAAACACAGCTGTGACCAAAACCTGCTCCAGATCATGAAGGTCTCTATAAAACACACTGGAAATAGAATCAGAATAGTTCCTGTGTATCCAGTCTGAGAGGCTGTGGTGTGAATCGCCTGTTCCACTGCTGCTGGTTTTCTTTTCCAGGATTTGCAACTGGAACATCTGTAGATGCAGACAATCATCTCATGTTAGCATCCAATCAGAATGTAAATTTTGCTAACAGGGAAAAGTTCTCTTCTGTTTTGAATCTTTAACTGCACTTAACACAAAACTAATCGGACGGCTTTGACTCACTCTGTGGATGGATGTTCTTGTTGGCGTTGGGTCTTGGGTCTGGGCAGGGTTTTGAAGGTGAGATGGTTTCTACCTTCATGCCGTGACTTCGTCCCTGGGTGGTCTGAGAGGGACTTTAGTACACAGTCCTGCTGCCCAGCACCCTGCCGTTCATCTCCATGATGTCTACTCGAGCCTCATCAGGAGATGAAAACGTCACATACCCGAAGCCTTTTGAGCGTCCGTTCTTCATCATGACCTGTACGGGACAGCGAGCAGAAACACAAAGCAAAGAGTGCACATCAAACGTGTTAGAGGTTCACAATATCAGAGCTCTCCACATTCAGAAAATACTCCAGCTGAGTACGGGGAGGAAACCCCAAGTTACTGAAAACGAAGGAAAATGTAGGGATCAGTAGTTATAAATGACCTGTGCAGTGAGGACAGTCCCAAATCTCAGGAACGCTTCCTACAGGTACGTCATCCACAGTACAGTCCAGATTTCTCAGCAGCAGTGTGACTGTCTACAGAACAACATCCAGTGTGTTCATCACTTCAAGAGTCAAGTCAAGTCAAGAAGCTTTTATTGTCATTTCAACTATATATAGCTGATGCAGTACACAGTGAAATGAAACAACGTTCCTCCTGAACCCAGGTGCTACATACAACAACATAAAACAACAGTAACAGAACAGAAGAGCACAGGGCCAGGAACTTAGATCCTCACCACATAAAGTGCATGTGTGCAACTGGTGCAAACAGTGCAAAAGACAACACAGGACAGTGCAGGACAACACAGGACAGTGCAGGACAACAAACAATACACAAAATATAAAAAAAAATAGCAATAGCTCTGCCAGTAAAACCTGTCGTGACAGAATAAGGTGCACAGTAGCAGAAAATGTAAACAGAGAAATGTAAACAGAATTGTGCAATTCTACAAAAGCAGCAATCAAAATAACCTGAACAGTGACCAAAGGATTGGACAAAATATTGTGCAAAAACAGCAAGTCCTGGAAGATCAGCAACAAACGGCATGTAAACATTTTGCGATAATGAATGAAAGGTGTGAATGGTGCTGAAACCTGGGTGTGAAGTTTATGTGTGTTGAGTCCGGTTGTACAGATCAGTCACCAGTTGTGTGTAAGTGTGTGTGTGTGTGTGTGTATGTGTGTATGAGAGAGAGTTCAGTTTAGATGTTTGTTGAGGCTGATGGTTTATGGAAAAAACTGTTGCACAGTCTTGATGTGACGTCAATGCTTCAGAACCGTTTCCTGATGGTAGGAGGGTGAAGTGTGTGTAACGGGTGTGTGTGGTCATCCACAATGCTGTGTGCTTTGCGGATGCATTTACATTCATTTACATTTCTTTAGGTTAAAAAAAACAGGAAACATTCGGCATTAGACTTTTGAGTAAGTTGTGCTGTGTGATTCGTGATAATCAGATTTATGGTGAGACATAAACACCTTCAACAAAGTCACACTCATAAATAATATTTTACCTGATTATCTACACACAGTTATACATTTTCTCACATTCTCTAAAGTCTCCAAAAGTCCAAAGGACTTCAGCCTGTTCTTTTTGATCCTCCACCTTCTGCTCCTTAACTTCTGCTCCTCCACCTTCTGCTCCTCCACCTATAAAGAAGTGTCAGATAGAGATGGGTTATATATAACATTCAACATGTGCCCAATATTACAAGAAGAGTATCTGTTCTTGATGAAGCCTGTTTGTTCAGGTGAAATAACACAAGGCAGAACTTTCTCCAGACGGCAGGTCAGAGTTTTTGCTAAGATTTTTGTATCCTGGTCCAGGTGATTTACCAGAAGGCAGACTTGCTAAAGCTATTTCTGTATCAGATATAAACTCATCCAAATGTAATGCTGTACCCACACTTATTGTAGGAATACATAAATTTTGAAAAAGGCCTCTAATGTTGAAGTGTCAGCAGATAAAGGAGCAGTATATAGTGATTTATAACATTGGAGGAAACAGTCATTGATTGTTAATACTGGAGTGTAGTGGTCATCATGTCTGTTTTACATGCAGAAGGTCTTGGGTTTGACCCACAGTGGAGATATGCTCTTGAGCCATTTTGGAATGTTTTTTCTCCATTACTGATACAAGCACAATGCAGAAACATGCTGTTTATTTATTTTTAGGATTGAGTAACAATTTGTAATATATAAACCTTATTCATGTTTACAACCTGCATGGTCCCACTGGGAGTTGAACCCAGAACCTTCTGCATGTAAAGCAGATGTGATGACCACTAACCTATGGATCCACACAATTACCTGCACAGCATAAATAAGCAGAAATAATGATTAGGTAACATGTTTTCAGATTGCAACAATCCAGTTTTGGGAAACTCAATGTACCCTCAGCTTTCTATTCTCAGTTAAGTTATTTTCAAATACAGTAGTACATGATTAATTCATTAATATGAGGAAGATTAATCCTCATCATTGATCCTCATAGAGTGGCTGAGAGGAGCTACTCTAAAAAGCTGGAAAATCAGTTTTCAGCCAACGACCCTGCTTCAGTGAAGGAAGGCCTGAGAGACATGGTGCAGTCATAAAACCTGGAGCTTAACACGCTCAAAACAGTGGAGATGATTGTGGATTTTAGGTAATCCCCCAGGTTTCCCCCAACTCACCATCATGAACAGCACTATGGCAGCAGTGGAGTCATTCAGGTTCCTGGCACCACCATCTCTTAGGGCATGTAATGGGACAATCACATCGACTCCATTGTTAAAAAGGCTTAACAGAGTATGTACTTCCTTCACCAGCTTAGAAAGTTCAACAGGAGTTGCTTTACTAGCTGTCTGGTTCTGCTCAGCTGTAAAATCAGACATCAGAGGACTACAGAGGACAGTTTAGACGTCTGCAATGGTTATCGGTGTCCCCCTGTCCACTTTTCAAGAACTGTATACATCCAGAGTGAGAAAAGGGCTTTGAAAATCATGTTAGCCACTACACTAGACTATAGACTACTGTAACGCTTTACTGTCTGGGTGTGCGGTAAGTGCATAAATAAGCTTCAGTTAGTCCAGAATGCAGCAGCAAGGGTCCTCACTAGATCTAGGAAATACGACCACATCACCCCTGTTTTAATTAGTCTACACTGGCTCCCAATCAAATCTCGCATTGATTATAAAATATTACTACTGACGTATAAAGCACTTAACGGTTTGGCACCGCAGTATCTGAGTGAAATTCTGTACCAGTATGATCCTCCACGCCTACTTAGATCAAAAGGTGCTGGCTATCTGTTGGTTCCTCAAATAATGAAGACTACAGCAGGGGGCAGATCTTTCTCTTATAAAGCCCCACAGTTATGGAACAGCCTTCCAATCAGTGTTCGGGACTCGGACACAGTCTCAGTGTTCAAGTCGAGGTTGAAAACATATTTATTTAGTCAAGCCTTTGATCAGTAGATTTTTCTTAAGTAAAGGCACAGATCTGGA
The DNA here is from genome assembly GCF_014805685.1 of Silurus meridionalis. Taxonomy (NCBI): domain Eukaryota; kingdom Metazoa; phylum Chordata; class Actinopteri; order Siluriformes; family Siluridae; genus Silurus; species Silurus meridionalis. Next base: position 381,292 of record NC_060887.1, on the reverse strand, counting down.
GGGAGCATGGATATAGAGTGTTTGGTGAACTGGTATATTTGTATGCTGTCGTCCCCTCACATTCACACGTTCACTCAGGTTTGTTGACGGTGGTGTGGTGGGTCGTCTCTTATCCCAGAGATCCCTCATGTCTGTGTTACCTTCTGGTTCTCCCTTTTAGTTATGCTGCCATAGCGAGTCTTGCCGAGTCCAAACTGCACAGTGACATTAACTTTCATACACCAATAGTTACACTTATACCCTGCCGATGAACTCATGGGACGATGTAGATGGAGACAAAGTCAAGTTCTCACTGATCACTTTTGGTCAAGCTCGGAGACACTACTTACCCAAACTCCAGCTACGCCACAAATGGTATGAAAAACTAAAACTCTGACAGTTGGGTCTGTCGTCATGATTGTCGATCCCCAGTTACCACGAGCCCTTTGGTTGATCGGGAGAGTGTCAAAGACTTTTCCCAAAGCTCAACCAAAGACACTGATCATGTTAATGATTTCTCACAATAATTATCAACAATGGTTTAACAAGGTAGGAAACAGCAATTTTTAGAAAAGGCTTGCGGGCGACTCATGTGGTCCTTGCGGGCGAACTGGTGCCTGCGGGCACCACGTTGGTGACCCCTGATGTAGAATATAACACCGGGTTAGCTTCTAGCTTCTAGCTCCTCAGGCATGGAGTTTCTGGAGGTGTTGCTATCGCAGTAGATACGAGCTTCAAACCAGAAAGGCACAGCTTACATTAGACTAAAAGGTTTTTGTCTTTATACTTAACTAAAGTGAAATAAATGCATATTTCAACTTTGAGAAACTCGTCTTGCTCTCGCCTTGACTCGCCATTAATGCTACACAGACCTGAATAAACTGAGACACGCCCACAGTGCGTCTTCTTCGTGTTTACAGTCGTTCATCCACCAATCCTACAATGCGTCGCTGCTGTAAACAGGTTAGACTGTAGTCTACACTACACCAAAATGTATTAATTTAAAAAGTAACAGGAAACGC
>NC_060887.1:351617-380191 GCF_014805685.1 Silurus meridionalis | reverse complement strand
TCGTTCAGAATCAAGGAATCGTTCATAACCGACTCATCACTACTCTGCATCATCAGTAATGAGCTCCGGGAGAAACTCCGTGTTCCAGGTGGAGGATGAAGACCCTCTGCCGGGATGGAGCGACTGTAAGACCCCTGAAACGGTGACTTTCTAGTCTTTATGGGTTTATTCTCTTTTCAACACCGAGACTCACACTTTAAGAACCACTGAGCTAGGCTAACTAGCCGGCTAACTAATCTTAGCTTCAATAGGTTTCATCCTCAGGTTAAATATTCTACATTTAGTGAGCTATAAATAAATTATAAATATCGTAATAAAGAATAATTGAATGTATTCGTCTTTTGGTCAATTTGTGTCAAATATTCCAAGAAACTAGTTAACACAAAAACAGCGCTAGCGAACCCGGCTAGCATGAGGCTAATGATGATGTTCTCCTACACTATTAGCCGAAAGCTCCATTTCTGCTCACTGCAACATTTCTTTTTTTCATTTTTTCCTGCAAGTCCATGAATTTGATGTTAATGATCAGGATTAGACAATAAATGAGGAACAGATCACTTTTCTTCTCTTCACTCGGTACTGATGCTCCTGATCACCTTTCCACCTGTTTGAGGATTTTATGGGGGATTTGTTTATCAATAATAATTGTAATTACAATAATTATAAATATTGCAACTAGCTATTTTGGTAATCAATTAATCTTATGATTTTTCCCCCCAATTAACTGGATAAAAAACAAACTTATAATTAGATGTTTTGTTTATTATAACTGTATATCATTAATCATACAAAATCATTTAAGTATGAAAGATGAAGCAATTTGTGTAAATCAACATTTGTATTATATTTTACAGATGGCAAGTTGGCAAACATACTTAAAAATCTATATAAAATATTAACTTTTTTAAATAATTTTGTTTAAAAACTACAGTAATTTTGTTTAGTTGTGAAAATATAAACATCTAGAATATATAATAAATAAAATTTTGTATAATAATGAAATGATATGTATACATTAAATATATAAAAATTGAAAACAAGCATTTGAACGTAGTAAAGCCGCAGTAAATCACTTTTTAGAACAGATAAGTTACTGTTGTAGACAAATGCTATAAAAAGAGAATGAAACGGAGAAACGCAGCAAGTTAACAGACTTAATGTATAAAAAAAAGGAAAAATATGCATCAGTGTACAAATGCTGTTATTTACTGCTTTTAGATTTAGTGTTTGTTTGCACCGTTTTAATTAAATCATCATGATGATGTGATCGAGTCGATTGCGCAATCTGATGCTCATGAGTCACGACAGAACAGATCCAGTGTGAGTCCCGGTTACAAACAAACAGTTTACACAATAACACTTCATTAAACTACACCATTTTCACATGATGAGGATCACAGCATTCACTCACAACCAATTTCATTATTGATTAGATTAGTTGTTGCAGCTCTAAAAATAAATAATAAACTCAGTGTTTCAAAGAGAATAAAGAGAGGTGGCAAATTTGGCAAAAGAGAATCTTGACGGCAAACTTTTTAACAGCTATAAAGTGAAATCTATTAATATAAAGTGTGGGTTTGGTCATATGAGGGGATTTCAGTCAGCATCAGGGGTAATTTTGCTGGTGTCGGCATAAAGACTAACAGCAGTGTGTAAGAGCAGTGTCTCTGTTGTGTTACAGCTCCATCAACACTTTAAGTCTCGTAAGGAGCGAGACTGAGAGGAACCACCACACCCAGAGTCCAAACACTTGTCCCTCTAAGAAGTTGGACGCCGACCACGAGGGGCCGCGTAACTATTTAGCATGCCGGAGTCTCGATCGTTATCGGATTTAACCAGGCAAATTGCTCCACCAACTAAGAACGGCCATGTACCACCACCCAGCTCAAGTTCCAGCTGTGGAGGAGAAACCAGCTGCAGCTCAAGATCCAGCTGTGGAGGAGAAACCAGCTGCAGCTCAAGTTCCAGCTGTGGAGGAGAAACCAGCTGCAGCTCAAGTTCCAGCTGTGGAGGAGAAACCAGCTGCAGCTCAAGTTCCAGCTGTGGAGGAGAAACCAGCTGCAGCTCAAGTTCCAGCTGTGGAGGAGAAACCAGCACGAGTTTACAATTCAGTTTAAGCTCCTTCAGCATCTGTGAGTAAAGACCAGATCTACAAGCACACAACATTAACAACAACACACACACACACACACACACACACACACACACACACAAACGCTCAGTTTAATACCATGTGGTTCTATTGATTGTATGTATCTATCTATGTATGTGATTGTATACAGTGGGTACGGAAAGTATTCAGACCCCTCAATTTTTTCACTCTGTTATATTGCAGCCATTTGCTAAAATCATTTAAGTTCATTTCTTTTCCTCAATAATGTACACACAGCACCCCATATTTACAGAAAAACACAGATTTTGAAGAAATGAACTGAAATGATTTTAGCAAATGGCTGCAATATAACAGAGTGAAAAAATTGAGGGGGTCAGAATACTTTCCGTACCCACTGTATGTTTGTGTAGAACGTGTCTGTAATGTTTGTGTGGAACGTGTCTGTAACGTTTGTGTGGAACGTGGCCTACACACATTTCCACCCCCGTTTTGTGTGGATCAGATTTAGTGGTGTCACCGTGATAAACACAAACTTTTGTCATCTCAGTGCGCCAGTGCAAAAGCTTTTCTATCCCAATGTGGGGAAGGAATTAAATACCCTAAGATGAAGTGTTAGCCACAAGAACGAAGAGGTTCAGAAAGATCTTTTTAAACTTCTTGGACGTTGCTGCCACCAAGTCTTACATCATACACAAGGAACTACGACAACAGGAACAATACGGTGTCTGTAGAACAACATGTTGCTCTGCGTGACGTATTGCAGTGAATTTGTTTCTTTTTTTGTCACTCGGTTAAAATCAGACACATTATTCAGGACATTCAGAGCATTAACTCAGAATATTTAGGAAGTGCGGTATTCAGCTGAGGCAAGAACTCTTACATGATGACTTTTTAATGAGATTTAATGTAATGGCCGAGAGTTTAAGGTGTTGGATGTGAAATCCAAAGGGGTTTATTTGTTTCAGCGCAGTGTAAAAGATGCAAAACTGTTTTACATCTCATGATATTTAGACTGAGGGTCTCACCGCCCTGTTTGACAAACGAGAGGATTTTAACATGTGCTGTCACGTGACCACACACGCACACGGCCAAGACTCAGCGATTACCTGCTCCACCCTGTTACATGAAAGCACCAGCACACGGGCCGCAGTCAAAACATAATGTCTCTTATTATGTACTAAATTACTGACAAACAACAACAGATTCAAGTATCTATAAAAAATGTTTCTCATACGTGCATTACATTTACATTAATGTGTTTTTTCCTGAGCTCATCAGTGCAGTATGTTGCATCACTTTCATGCTGTCGTCTATTATGATGTACAATATTAAAAACAACAGCAGCGGATTCATAGATCTTTAAAGAAAATATTTGTACATGCATTACGTTACTGTGTTTGTTTAATGTAATAATCACTTATATCATGATGCTGTCTCATCTGTGGCGGTAGAGGACGATGAGTGGACGTCTCATCTGCGGCGGTAGTGGACGATGAGTGGACGTCTCGTCTGCGGCGGTAGAGGACGATGAGTGGACGTCTGCCTGCGGCGGTAGAGGATGATGAGTGGACGTCTCGTCTGCGGCGGTAGAGGATGATGAGTGGACGCCTGCCTGCGGCGGTAGAGGACGGCGAGTGGACGCCTGCCTGTGGCGGTAGAGGACGATGAGTGGACGCCTGCCTGTGGCGGTAGAGGATGATGAGTGGACGCCTGCCTGTGGCGGTAGAGGACAATAAGTGGACGTCTCGTCTGTGGCGGTAGAGGATGATGAGTGGACGTCTCCTCTGTGGCAGTAGAGGATGATGAGTGGACGTCTCGTCTGCGGCGGTTTGGCAGCACTGGGGTTTGGCTCTGAAGCTGGAAACACACCTGTTCCCCGTCAGAAGAAATGGTTCGATCTGTTTTATAAGGTATGTGCTGTTAAAATGTATAAATGAAAATGATTAAACACAGGTACCATAAACTAAAGGTCTTTATTTGTACAGAGGGAGAAATGTCCAGTGCAGGTCCACGACCAGTCAAAACTTTCCGGTGGACCACAGAAACGTCTTTGTGGATTCCACCCTCCTAAAGTGTTCATTTCAGACTTTCAGGTGATCATCTCTTTCATGTCACGTCACTGTGGACCTGCACAACTATATTTGTGACCACACTCATGTGCTTTAAATGTCCTCTGTCCCCCTAATCATATATAACAATGTTTGCTTTATCTATTCCCATGTCTCATCCAGTTATTAAATAGAGGAACCACTGAGATCATTGTAAAAGGTCTGAATGTTAGATTTTCAATGTTTCTTCTTATTTAGATCTGTAAAAAATACCAAGACTAAAAGGTAAATAAAACCTGTGTTCCACACTCTTTATTGTTCTTTTACCAGGTCGTAAGTGTTCCACCTGCTTTACTCCACTCCTACTGCTGTAGCGCCCCCTACCTCCACCCCCACCATTATACAGCCTGCACTTACATTATCACTGCTTATTCATTATTTTTATATTTTATAGTCATATTGTCTTTTATTGGATTTTCATTATTTTACATGTGCTTTTTTACTTTACAAAGTCACAGTTTGCTGGATCCTTCAGCAACAATTCAGCAGCCAAACCTAATGTAAATGTACCAATGCAGATTCATGTCATTTAAAAAGCACTTCATGTGTCATTATCATCATCAGCATTATTATTATTATGCTTAAATTATAATATACAATATGTGTCTTTACAGCCTGGTAGTCAAAGTCCATCTCCTTCATCCAGTCCTTCATCTGCATCCAGTCCTGCTGTTTCTTCCAGTTCTGCTCCTTTAATTATTTCTCCTGGTGTTTTGAGTCATTCAGAGACGTGTTAATGTTACAGTTTATAAATATTGTTTGCTAATATTATATAGTTGTGTTATGATTCTACATTTGTGGATTTAATATTTGTATCTATTGTTGTTTATTATTAGGTTGTTTTTTTAAACCCACTTTGGAACTTTTATTCATAAATGTTTATATTTATTGTTAAATCCCCTTACTAATATTTACATCATTTGAAATTGTATTTGTATTTTGTGTGTTTGCATTATTATACTTCATCATGTGACATTTTGTAGCATTTTCAGTCATTAAAAATAAAATGTTTTATTGTTTATAGAACAGTGACTCGTAAATTATTCTGTGAACCTGCTGAACCTAATAATAATAATAATAATAATAATAATAATAATAATGTTATTATTATTATTATTATTATTATTAAGTAGAATAAAGTAAACATATAACATTAATACAAACCATGTCCCATATAATGAAAAGAGACTTTTGATAAAATAAGTGTTAAAGTTAAATAAGTACATTAAGAAAACAATGTATACATTTTAAGTACTTTATTATTGCAATTTCCAGCAAAATATTACATCACACAGTAACAAGAGATTTATTTTCATTCACATTCACATGCAAAGAAAAATTAATGAAATGAGGAAAAAAATACAAACAGAAACCACATCAGGAACTTATTGAGCGCCATAACCGACCACGTGACCACTAGGCTGCTTTTCAGGCCAAGTGATGGCGCTACATGCTCTGTACAAGTCTGTGATGAAAATCTACAAATGTTTCACGGATTCTTTCATTCCGTCGTACTTCACCTTCATGGTACAGTAAACATCCTGGTACTGTTTCCACTCCTAAAACACAACCATGGAACAGAGGCGCTTTAAACTTTACATCCATTCAATCAACAAGAAACTCAGCATCTCCAACTAGAAATACAACTTTTCTTCTCTTCAAGTTCATACAGCATGTGGAGGAACTCATCATGTACTGCTTAATGCAAGGAGTTTCCCACTTACTGCCATTAACCTGCTGCACTTCCTGTTAGTCTGAAGAAGCTCTTCCTCTTTCAGCTCAGCTGAGGCTACAGTAAGTCCATGTCTGATACCAGTTTGTAGATCTCTTTCTGTAGCTGAACACTGGACTCCAGCACCTGCTCGTGTTTCTTCTCAGCTTCATCCAGAAGACCTGGAAGTTTTACAAGAAAAAGCTTGTTGGTTTAATTGGCGTCTACACACACATTTAAACACTTGATACCTGTAGTGACTCCTTGCTGTAGGTTACAGTTTCCCTCAGATGATTGTACTGGTACTTCAGGACACTGTGAGTCTCTCACTCCTGCTCACACTCCTAAAACACTGCTATGAGGAAGAGGATCACGGATTCAGTCATTAATGTTCACATCCACAATGAGACTCTTCATTCGGCTGTACAATCATTTACACCAGGATTACGTTTCTCACCTTGGTGTTGATCACACACTCTCTGTGTGTCTCACTGAGCCGTTCCTCCAACTCCATCACTCTGTCCTCCAGGTTGGACCTCTCGCTGTCCACCGGTACACGGACAGCAGACTGCAGTTCACTGGAAGTATTTAATGTTTTTTCTGATGAACACAGAACAAATCAGCAGCCTCTGTGGTGATATTTCACTTATTGTTCTCTATAAAAATAAATGTGTGGTAGACTTATCACCATGTGTTCTCACATTCATAAATATACACCCAAAAAGTGTAGAATAATCACACAGATAGATAAAGTAACATCACAAAGATTTGAGTGAGAAAAATACATTTAAAAGTCTTCTTATTTCAGCTGCTACCGTTAGGGGGCGCCACAACGTCATATTTTTCTACACTACCCTGATTTACATTTCTGTCTCGTGGTGAAAAAAATAATTATATAATATATAAGAAATTTATATCGAAATAAATTAACTTTTCATAAATTTGGGAGAAACCCACCACTTCAATGAGATTACAATAAAGAAAGAGAAGAGGAGGAGTCAGGACAGGAAGTGACATCGGCTTCTATTATCAAGGCATTTAAGAGAAGCACCCATTTTAATCAGGTAACTACATTTTTAAACACAGATATGAGTATAAACATGACAAATCAACAGTTTTGTATGAGTTGAAACAGGACATGTAAATGTAACAGGGTAAATTATACACCTGTAACATCTATAGGTTTAAAACGAGGAAAAGGGTTGTTACGTCACAGGCGATGTGGGCGTGGCTAAATAACGCTGATGTGAAGCGCAATCCAGAGATTCATCGTGTTTCATCTGTGAGTTTCTCCATCAAACTATTTTCTATTCAACATGTTTCTATTATTTATACTGTCATTTTCTTATAGGAAAGTTTTTTTTATACTTTTGAAGACTTTTATGAAGTATTTCTTCCCGTGATGCATTGCGGGATGCATAAATTAACCAGTTAAAATATATATATATATATATATATATATACAGTGGAACCCGTTATGTCGATGTCCTAGGGGTCGCCAAAAGCATCGAGGTAACCGATGATCGAGATAAACAAAAATCAAAATGGCGGCAGTATATTAACGTGCTTGAAATTTCTTTATGTACACGATGTGCGTTAATAAATGAGAATGTGCATGCACGTGTTTTGGAGGGTTTTGCCGCGATTTGTTTGATGGTCATGCTATAAAATGTACATACGTTTGTTAACAACAAAAGGCATAAGTGCACCTACTAACAGCAGAGATTTACCAGTATACAATACAAACCACCGTCCATTCTCCATCCAAACCTTTATTATATTCTCCAACATTATAAACACACAGATCACTCAAAAAAAACAGCGTCTGCACAGTGCCGTCTCACATTTAGTCCACATGTGGAAAGAAAAGAAAAACATAACTAAGTGTATGATAACGTATGACCATCAGGCTGAAGTAATCCACACAAACACACAAAGCAAAGTGTCCGAAAACTTACAACCGCGATGCCGAGGGGAGATAAGCCGAGAGAGAGAGAGAGAGTTTGTGAATGGAATGGCGACGCACGAAGCCGGAAAAAACCCGGAAGATCCAAACGAACCGGAAACCAAAACGAGGGACAGAAAAGTCTCAAACGTGAACGGCCGAAAGGGGCGTGGCAGGTGCCGGCCGCTTTCTCTGAAGCTCCGCCTTCAACTTCTTACCGAGAGAACCGTGCTCCTTACCCTGCTCGCCCGCGCTCCGTAAGGAGCACGGCTCTCGATAAGGAGCGACGGTAAGCAGTTGAAGCCTGAGCGCGCGTTCCGTTCTTCGCATAACATTTAACAAAAAAATGCATATGTGCACTTACTAACAGCAGAAATTCACCAGTATACAATACAGACACCTGTAGCAGCTGTAAGGTTTGATTTTTTCACCACTTTCGCGAGTTCTTCTGCGTCTGCACAGCGCCAATCCACATAACTGACGTTAAAATTTCTAATTTTTCCCCCATTGTGCTCGAGATATTAGGGTTCCGCGACATAAAAAAAGTCGACATAACCGATGAAAAATGCGTAGAAAAAGCGAGAATTTGGCGGTTCCACTTCAAAAATGTCGACTTAATAGGGTTGTCGAGGTAACCGAGGGCGAGATAACCGGGTTCCACTGTATATATAAAATATAATTAAATTAATTGAGTGAACTTTTTCCTCTACAATGATCGTGTCAATTGTAAAGATCTCTTGGTATAAATACAGTATGTATGGAGTTCATCTGCTGGAAGTTCATGTTTAATGCTGCATGTTTTATAGGATTTATGAGCTGAATAAATGTTTTGATATTGGTTTAGTTTTAAAAACACTTCTGTCGAGAAATTACAGACTCAATCATAGACAGTATTCCACAATCTCACACCATGGCTGTATAATAATTGCATGTGCACATTTAGTACTTATAATTCATTGTTGATATATTTGTCTAGAATACATTCAGAGAAAAATGTGGTACTTGAAGACGGTAAATATTTGGCAGTTAATTACGCATTTCACTTTAAGCAGCTATTTGTGGAAAGGGACATGTTTATTTATTTAAATTCCCTACATGCAATGCCCCCCTAACCCTAACCCTAACTGTAACTCTACCTCCCCACCAGGTGTGGTGCCACTGTGCACTGCATATTACTGCATACCCCATATTTGCACCCCTGGTCAGACACTGTGAATGACACACATGTGGTACATGCACACAGCTCCAGCCTGCTCTCTCTCTGCTGCTTTGCATGACTCTGTGTTGTTGCATTTCAAAACAAATGTATCATTAACAGTAGGAAAGGCTTTTTGCTGGTTAAGAATCGGACACATGTGAAACTCACATACTGGTGCTGTATTTAATAAATCGTGTTTGTAAAGCAAATAAACCAGATTGTGGTGTGTGTGTGTGTGTGTGTGTGTGTGTGTGTGTGTGTGTGTGTGTTTGATTTTCAGCTCTCGAACAGACATGGATCGCTCTCCTTATGCCCCTGACAGCCCCACGGAGCCCACAGCGCCTTCTACAGCACCATGCACAACACCCTGCACCACCACCACGTCTTGCACCATGGAGGTCTCTGAAGCCCAGGTTTTCTGTAATGATGACCTCCCAGACCTGGAGTGTGCCGTGTGTTTCAGTCAGTTCAACAACGTCTTCAACACACCCAAAGTGCTGCAATGTGGCCACACCTTCTGCCTGGAGTGCCTCGCACGCATCAACATAAAATCCTCTCAGCCCGACAGCCTGCAGTGCCCTCTGTGCAGAGCGTACACCCCTGTGCCCACCCTGGGCCTCCCTAAACTGGCGACAGACAGCGTGGTGCTGTCCTGCCTCCCCGAGGCCATGCAGCGTGTCTACAGCATCCACTTCAACCGCAACAGAGGCAAGCTGCAGTTGAAGGGCATCCCCAGCTCTGTCCCACCTTCCCCGAACCGTCAGCACCGCAGCCTGGACCTCGGGGAGCAAGTCAACACTGAGCTGGAACAGTATCCACCCAGCGGTGTCTGCCCCCGCTTCATCCTGATCATGGAGATAGCATTCCTTATCATCGGTTTCTGCCTCCTTTTCTTAGTTTTTCACTTACACAATTTAAAGCCAGAGATTGGCTTACATGCACACGATTTACCTTGACTGTTGATTTGTGTAAAGCTGCTTTGAGACAATGTCTGCTGTGAAAAGCGCTATAGAAAAAAACTTGACTTGACTTGTTAGTGTTAAGATGTTTCTCACACAGTTTCACACACACACATTCCTTTGTCTGTTCAGTGTCTATAGAATATTTACGATGTTAGTCTGTAAGGTAAACAGGGAGTCTAATCTGGCTCACACATCTCCGGCTAGTATATCCTCTTGTCTAAACAGGAAACAACTTTCGTTCAGCCTTTTCTCTTCCCTGTGTGTATATACACGTTCTGCTGCCTGCAATAAACAGAAGAGGAAGCATTTGCTGTGTGCCGTGTAGTTCTTCTTCCCTGATATCAGAAAGGCCTACAGGCATAGCAGGTCATATGGAAAACCTCTCCAAGAATTAAGTTTTGTTTGGGCATGATAAAAATCTAACAGTTTTGGTGTCAGAAGCGAGATACTTTCAGCAATATCCAAAGGGAAATCACGCATCAAGGTAAGTTTTAAGATACTTCCTTGTTTGCGGGGATTGTCCCGTATACCAGCCAATAGGGCTGCATATGTGTTTGTGTCTTGGTTATGCATTAATTGTTGAATTAATGATAATTTCCTTTGGAGGGATGATTTTGTCACGACATTGGTTTCCTCACCTTAGATGTAAGATGCAAGATTAGATGACGTTTTTTACGGTCTGTCTAGTACAGGCGATACTGTCTGAAGTATCCAAAAGAATCCACGATAATTTTTATATGCCCTAAAAAATAGATTTATGAAAAATTAATTGTTTAAAAAAAAAAAAAAAAAAGTGAGAGAAAAGGAACTAAAGAAAAACAGACATTTTGAAAAGACTTCAATCTTGTTTTGGTTTTATAGTCGATTTTTTTTCTCCTAACTTACAAAATTTGTGATCCAATTGGAGAGACTGGATTACTCTTTTTGTTTGAAGACTGCGATCCCCCTGGTGCCTTGCGCAGCTGTATTGTCTAAGTGTTATGTGTTGTGTGTATTGTCTATGTATTAAGTGTTGTGTGTCTGTTCTTTGTTCTGTGTAAAGATTGGATGTATAGGAATTGTGCTGGTTATTGAACTAATCCTTATTTAGATCATTTGGCATCATGGAGTAAAATTGTATTACATCTAGATACTTTTCCTAGAGATTTAGATGCTGCTTGAGGTTTCTGCTATGCTCCAGGTTAAGTTAATCCGTTATGCTCTGCACTGCAACAGGAAGTGGTGCATTTCAGCCTCAGCACAAAACTCAAGGAGGAGGTCCTAGAAAAAAGGGGAAGTTCATCTATTAGGAATAGATAGATTTCCAATTTCATGTCCTGTAACTCACCTTTTGCCTGTAGTGACACCGACTGGTACAATTTTTATCATAGCTTTACAATAATTCCAAACTCGCCTTTAAACCTTTTAGGAAGAGATATGATGCACAAAATGAGAATGGAAATTCTGTTTTTTGAAACCAATGTCTCCCTGTCTTTTTCTTCTGTCCTTATGCTATCAACTGAGCCACAGAGGTCCTGCCTGATGAACCAAATTTAGGTGAAGTTAACCCTAAATTATGGGCCTCTCACAAAGATGAGGCAGGTTTAATCCAGGTAAAACCGTATCATGCACTCATGAAAACACATCATCCGATTTTTGTTAAACAATATCCATTGTCGAAAGAGAAAAATGTTGGCATTGCTCCAGTTATTGACAATTTATTGTCACAAGGTGTTTTGATCGAGACACAAGACCGTATAACACATCGATTAATCCTGTCTTGAAGGCAGATAAAAATGCTGAGGCTAACACAAGATTTACGTGAGATTAATAAATTAGTTATTCCGTTAGCTCCTTTGGTGCCCGATGTAGCTACCATTGTTAACTCTATACCAGCGACTCACAGAATTTTTTTACTGTGATTGATCTTTGTTCTGCTTTTTTCAGTGTCCCTTTGGCCTCAGAGACGCAGCCACTTTTCGCATTTACCTATAGGGGACGTCAATTCACCTGGACCCGTCTTCCTCAGGGTTTTGTTGACTCGCCAGCCGTATTCTCCGCTGTAGTGCACAGAACTTTGGCTGATATCCACCTTCCAGAAACAACCTGGATCCTTCAATACGCAAATGACATCCTTATCACATGACTGACTGAGCAGGACTGCTACACAGCATCAGTGATTGTCTGCAATGTCCTGGCTCAGGCTGGATTTATAGCTTCACACCAGAAACTACAGTGGGTGAAGAGAAAGGTCTCATATCTGGGCCATGTGATCTCAGAAGGCCAACGTAAGATATCGCAGGACCGAGTGCAGCTTGTGACTGGGTTTTCAAGACCTCAGACTGTGAAACAGATGCAGAGCTTCTTGGGACTGGTGAACTAATGCAGAGCATGGATCCCTGACTGCGCACATCATGATAAAATTTTGCGTAGTGCTATTGATCACAAAGCTCCTCCATCACATCTCATTCTGTGGAGTCATGAAATGACTGACAGTTTTGCTGCCCTCAAGAAGGCTATACAGTCTGCTCCAGCTCTAGGTCTTCCGAATAATGCTAAGCCTTTTCACCTCTATGTGCACGAACGTATTAGTACGGTTGCGGGGATCCTAGCCCAGGAACACGGTGACAGATATCGCCTGTTGTGTATCTTTCTAAATCTTTAGACAACATAGCACAAGGGTTGCCCTCGTGCTTGCGTGCAGTGGCTGCTGCGGCTCTGATGGTCCGGGATGCTGAGAAAACGGTGCTGTCACATCCTTTGATACTGTACACCTCACATCAGGTAACAGCTATTTTACACAACATATGACAGCACAACGTAGATCTGGGTTTGGGACCACACTTTTGGCAATGGAAAACGTAACTATTAAGCCTTCTTCTCAGCCGCATTCAGCTGTGTAGCTCTGCGTGATCTGCTAGACGATATTGACTTAGATGGTTTTGACGACACACATGATTGCCTTGAACACATTGAAAAAGAGACCTCTAGTAGGCCCGATCTTTTAGATATGGCCCTGGAAGAGGGGGATTGTCTATATGTAGATGGTTCATGTTCAAAACCTTCTGATGGTGTGTATTTATGTGGATAAGCGGTTGTAAGATTACCTGATGTAATAGTTGAAGCTAAATCATTACCATACACATCTGCACAAGCTGCAGAGTTGGTCGCATTTACAAGAGCATGTCAGTTGTCTGAAGGTGACTATATATACTGATTGTGCATGATTTTGCGAAACATGGAAGCAAAGAGACTTTAAAACAGCTGATGGAAAGCCCATAGCACATTTTAATCTCATAGGTGACCTTTTAAATGCTGTTCAACTCCCTGCCAAAGTGGCCATAGTGAAGGTTAAAGGACATGCCGTAGGTGATTCAGAGGAAATTCAGGGAAATACGTTAGCGGATAAAGTAGCTAAGGAAGCAGCAAAACAACCAGTAGATTTGGACACAGTACATACAAATCCTGAGATCTCGATGATGTCACATATCTCCAATATACCAGACATTGACCTAAAAATACTTCAAAGTCAGCCTACTGAGGAGGACATCAAGTATTGGGCTTCCAAACAATGTAAATCAGATTCTGCTGGGATCATTAGAGATGTAGATGGCAAAATTGCTCTTCCCAAACTAGCCTTAATAGTGTTGGTGAAGCATTATCATGGGATGTCACACATTAGCATAGCAAAAGTCATACAGGCTATAAATGCATTATACTGTATTGCTGATGTAGCTAAAACAACCAAGCTAGTGTTGGATTCATGTTTGACTTGTGCCAAAACTAACGTACATCGACCTGTACAACATACTGCGCTTACTTTTCCTGAAGCCCCTTTCCAACACCTACAGATAGATTTTACACATATGCCAGCTGTAGGAAATTTGAGATATCTGTTGGTTATAGTTGACAGATTCAGTAAGTGGCCAGAAGCATTTGCATGTGCTACAGAGAATGCTAAAACGGTTGTCAAAATATTAACAAAAGAGATCATCTCTAGGTTTGGTATTCCTAGTGTGAATAAAAGTGATAACGGCACACCTTTTGCTTCGAAGGTAACACAACTTTTGGCTAAAAGCTTAGCAATTGATTGGCATTTTAATATTCCCTATCACCCACTGTCAGCTGGAGTGGTAGAGAGAACAAACAGAACCATTAAGGAACGTATTACTAAAGCCTGCATTGAAACAGGCCAAAATTGGACTGTTGTTCTGCCTGCAGTACTCACAGAAATGAGAATGACCCCATCTTCAACTACCAAACTGTCACCTTTTGAAATTCTAATGGGCCGGCCTTTCCCGACCCCATGGGTCAGGGGACGCACTGGCATTTCTTCCTTAGGTAACCTGGAAGTGATGGTGGACGACTACGTTTCTGCCCTGGTTGAGAAATTAAATTCTATCAGTGCTGATGTCTCACTAACTCTTTCTCTGCCCACAGATAAGCCAACACACCCTTTTGTGCCTAATCAGCAGGTCCTGATAAGAAGTCTGAAGCCTACCAAGGTCGGTGAGCCAAAGTATCTGGGTCCAGCGAATGTTCTAGCTTTAACCAGAACTGGAGTTCTGACTGATCATCAGCCACAGTGGATACACGCAAGCAGGATCAAAACAGCACCCACTTAATCTGTGCACTAATTGGTCTGTTGGTCTAAGAAGCCTACCTAAGTGAGTATTCAGGGCTGAAACAGTTGAGAGCCCACGGAAAGATCCTTTCTTTATAGTAGAAAGGGGGCCACCTCCGGGGTGAAGATCTGACTCACTTAACTGTTTAGTTTAGCTCACCCTGATACCTGCTCTAGGTCTAAATTCTATAACTATATGTGCATAGTTGTAACTAGACTCCGAATTTTCCTTATTCTCTTTAAAAACATTATTCAGAGAAGAGATTGTACCTGTATACCTTATAATACTGCTAATAGACATACTGAGCAAGCACTGAGAAATAAATGTCTCATGATGTCTTGGAGAACGTGAAACATCTGCTGAACAAAGTTTTTTTGAGAAGATTAAGAGTATGTTTTTGTTTGTCTTTATCTTTTCATTTGCAGTTTGTGTCACTGATTCTGTTCCAAGGATGAACATCCTATGTATAGGTGTGTGATGCTAAATCATAAATGATTTAAAGTGGCCATTGTTAGTGTTAAGATGGTTTTCACACTGTTTCACACACATTCCTTTGTCTGCTCAGTGTCTATAGAATATTTACGATGTTAGTCTTTAAGGTAAACAGGGAGTCCTTATCTGGACTCACACATCGCCAGCTAGTATATCCTCTTGTCTAAACAGGAAACAACTAGGTCAGGTTTCTTTTCTTTGTATGTGTATATAAACGTTCTGCCGCCTGCAATAAACTGAAGAGGAAGCATTTGCTGTGTGCGGTGTGATTCTTCCCTGATCAGAAAGGCACTACGGGTATCGCAGATCGTATGGAAAACCTCTCCACGAATTAAGTTTCGTTTGGGCATGATAAAATCTAACAGTTTGTTTTTAATTGTTGATTTCTTGTGAATTCCAGTGAATTTAGCAAACCACTACTTCCTGTGGCAAGAGCCGGCATATTATTTGCAGAAATATTGCAGCTTCTCTGCAAACACAGGGTGAGCTGTGAGATCTTCTATAGAACATGACTGAAAAAAGGAAAGTGTTTTGTCATACTAGTTGAAACAGGTTCTTTTTTGTTCAAGTCATTGCTGTGTTTTTCTTCACTTTAGAGCCAAAAGGAAGTGGAGGCCTTATGGAGGGACTCTAAACTGAGCTGGGCTGATTTTCTTCCTGAAACCGTGGATGGGAACAACTTCATTACTGAGCAGGTGTTGGCAGCATTGTGTTGGTTGGGTAGACTTGATGCAGTTTAATTTCTAAACCAGCACAAATGCTGCCTTTAAGAAGAACATCTTCAGTGGGTTTTTTCTCGTCCTGGTATCATAAGTGTAGATAAACATGGGTTGTGTTTAATTGACAGACCTGATGAAGTCTGATGATCTGAAGAGGGTGGAGCTGAGACTTCAGACAGCAGACGGACTTCTGAGGAGGAACATCAACACCACACGAGAGGTTAGAGGTCACCAACCTGTAATTAATCCTGGAGGAATTAAGTGTGATTAGAGATAGTGATTTAAATGTGTGTGTGTGTGTGTGTGTGTGTGTGTGTGTGTGTGTGTGTGTGTGTGTGTGTGCATGTGTGTACTAAAAAATTTATTTAATTTGTTTGTTGTGTGAATTGCCAATTTATTATTATTTATTTTATATTGTATTTATGTATGTGTGTCTGCCTTTGAGCACAGGTGAGAACTCGTTCGATGTCCAGCTGCGAGAGAGAAAAGCGGCGCTGGAAACATCCCGGGCGGACGCTCACTCGTCCCAGGTAAATTCGGGTTGAACCTAACGCTCCCAGCACCTCAACTCCGCGTGTTCCTCTGCCCAGGTCCAGCGCACCTACAACGCGGCCCGCCTGGGTATCGTTCACAAGGCATCTGAAAAATTTCAAAAACCTGTGCTGGACTCTTTCAGAGAGACATCAAATGTTCCAGGTCTTCCTTTCTGCTGGGTCAGTCAGTCCTCCAGCATTGCAAATAAAAGATGGCTTAACATTTTACAGCTTTACAGTGAGCTTTACAGTGAGCAAGTTAAAGACGCAGTCCTTCATTTTGGTTTCACTGAAAGAAATACAAAGATTCCAGTAGATGTTCAGTACAATGGCCTTGCTTACAGGAAGGGCCAGTTTTTTGTCATGAAGTATGATGAGTCAGTGGAGTTTGGTGAACTTCTGCTGATTTTTGTTAAGGATGATTCAGCTCTTCATTTTCTCATGAGTCCTCAGTTTCTGATGCTGAATTTATTTCTTACTACCACATGTACTCAGTAAAAAAAGACAGAGTGCAGACTCATCAGTGAACTGATTTTCTTGTGGACATTGTCATCTTATGTGAAAAATGGTTACCAGATTATTCCACTGAAGCACAGCATCTTGTCAGACTGAATGCCTTCATTTCATTTGGCCAGAGACCAAACTCTTTGTTAGTGTGTCTTCACAGATATGGCTGAATCACAGCTGCTAAAGAACATAGGGGATGTGATAGCAGGAGTGCTTCTGGACCTTCCTGATCAACTTGATAAGTCCGTTGAAGATACTTTAAAAACACTTGGTGCGGCAACCACAGATGATTTAAAGAACGTCACAGAAAACAATTTGCTGCCAGTGTTAAAGCCCATACAAGCACGAAGACTGGTTGCTGCCTGGACCCAAAATAGTGAGTATAGAACAATGTCACCACACCACCCAATGGCACACTTGTTAACATGCTGTTAAGGTTAGAATATGAATTTTTATGAGTCTAATGATGATGTGATCATCATTATTTCCTGAATAAATAAATGTTGTTATTATGCAATAGGAGGCTGTTTTAAAAATTTCAGCTCAGAAGCTCAGCCAGTAAGATCATTCATCCTATGATGGATGTAACTATTGAAGATGGATCCTGCCTTAATTGGTAATAAAAAAATAACTAAATACATGGCTTGATTAATTATTGTGCCAATTACAGCATCCAAAAAAGAAACTTTACCAACTTATTTTATTATACATGGACATAGATCAATATTTATCATTTTCAGTTTTAATTTAAAATTAGCACTATAATTAAATTTTTCCTTTTATTTCCAATCTTATTGTTTAATAATTACTTTCCTTTTTATGTAATATTTTTATTTGGCACATTATTTACTTTATCAAGCCATTTTTTATTTGTTTACTACCAATATTGGCAGCGTTCATCCTCCAAATTGTTTCAAGTATCTGCATTATATATATATAACTGACATTGAAGCCCTTCACCTCCGCCATCTGCCTGATGTTTAGCAGTTATTACTGCTTTAACACACACTACCCAGTGGAGCTACGATCAACACTGGAGTTTCTCCAACGCTAATATTCTGTTTTTATGAACACCTTTTTTGGATTTATCAAACGACAAGATTTGGTAAAGTACCTGTTCATGTTTTTTGCTTGTTAGTTCCAGGAGTTTCTTAGATGATAATTTTCTTACAGTAATTGTGCATTCTAATGATGTAAAAAGGGGCTGCATGTACATCACTAGCTAGCATTTTATAAATCAAACACTTCTGTAAAGTTTTCCTTTTTTTCAGTTACATGATGCAGTTTGAAGATGTAGAGTTTCAGCTTTACTGCACAGTTCTGTGTGTAAAATAAGTCAGTCATTTTTTTCCAGGAATTTCTTGAATTCAGATTTTATTGAAATATATATTTTTTTTATTTTCCTATAACTGCATTTGCATATTTTAAAATGAGGAACATTTAACTTGTTTGAACATTTTTGTAGTTCAAACAGCAGCAATAACACTTAAAGCACTACACTACAGAAACAATATGAAAGAAAGTTTTCTACATTTCTCTAATGCTGTCGAGTAACACAGTTTACAGGCCTAAGAATGTAACACTAGCTTCAAAATCACAACCTTGTTTCTGCCTGGTGTCGAACCAGGGACCTTTCGCGTGTGAGGTGAACGTGATGACCACTACACTACAGAAACTACCACAGGGAAAAGCTTCTTGGTCACTGTTTGCACTTTTACATACATTCGCAGTTGCAGTAGAGCAGGAGAATGAACCGGTTTGCTGAGAAGTTCAAAACAACCAACGTTCTTCTAGCATGGATTCATTCGGCGATGTTCGCCCCTGCCAGCGTGGCGTTGGTGGTATAGTGGTGAGCATAGCTGCCTTCCAAGCAGTCGACCCGGGTTCGATTCCCGGCCAAAGCAAAACCTTTAGTGATTATGTTCAGTTGCCAAATTAACAACCTCTAAGCAGTCTTGCTTTTATTTGCTTCCCCTGAACACTTGGCGTTTGTGTATTAGATGGACCCGCCTGTCATCATAGACACCGGCAAAACATTTCAAAATCACTTAGCTTCTTCTTCTTATTATTATTATTATTATCCAACTCTTTTTTATTGATGCATTCAAACAGAAAGACACTCAGGCGAGAAAGACAATGGAACAGTGTTTAATTTAGTCCAACAACAAGAAATTGGTCTCTCTCTTTCTAAGTTATACATATAATCACAATCATGAATGTGAGCATCAAGAACAGGAGAAAGAAAGAAAGAAAAATAATAATAAAACAAAATAAAAGATTTGCACCTAAGTACATGAACACTCTCTAAGATATATGTTTTCCTTTCTCTTTTCTACATCTACCAAGAAGTCAGGGACAAGGGGAAGAGCTCAAAAAGGCTAAACAAAGAGAACACGATTTTATTTTCCTCTTTCTCTTAAATACAATAAGAATGGTTGCCAGGTGGTGTAAAACCTTTCCGTAATACTAAGTAATGTAAATCTGATCTTTTCTATTTGAATAAACTGAGACAGGTCATGTATCTAATGAGAAGAACTGGGTGGGTGAGGATTCTTCCAGTTCAGTAATATAAGTCTCTTTGCTACTATAAAACAAAAGGCGAGCATGTTTGATTGTAAGGATGACAAGGAGGGATTTGTGGGGTTGATTCCAAATAATGCTATTAGGGGACATGGTTTAATATCTAAAATGAAGTATTTAGAGATTGATTTAAAAACTGATGTCCAGAAAGAGGTCAAGGCTGGGCAAAGCCAAAAAGTATGATAAAGAGTAGCGGAGCCGACACCCATCACTGATCACTGTATTAACGAATGACGGGCGCATATAGAGGAGGAATGTACACGACCAAGGGCCTTGGACCATTCCTCATCCGTGAAATTATAATTAAGGTCCGATTCCCAGTTACTCTTTATTTTAGAAAGCGATGAAGAGCCTGATTGAACAACGAATGATACGATAACGATAACACAAGTGAACATGCAGTTTTTATTATTGAGAAAAACAAAATCCAAAACCACAATATTTGGTTGGGCTGCCCTTAGCAGCAACAACTGCAATCAGGCGTTTGTGATAACTTGTGATGAGTCTGTTAGAGTGCTGTGGAGGAATTTTGGTCACTCATCTATGCAGAATTGTTGTAATTCAGCCACATTGAAGGGTTTTTAAGCACAAACCTTTTTTTGAAGGTCATGTCACAGCATCTCAATAGGATTCAGGTCAGGACTTTGACTAGGCTACTCCAAAGTCTTCATTTTTTCTTTCCTTAGCCGTTCAGAGGTGGACTTGCTGGTGTGTTTTGGATCATTGTCCTGCTGCAGAACCCAAGTTCACTTCAGCTTGAAGTCACAAACAGATTCTCCTTCAGGATTTTTTAGTAAACAGCAGAATTCATGGATCCATTTATTACAGCAAGTCTTCCAGGTCCTGAAGCAGCAAAACAGCCCCAGACCATCACACTACCACCACCATATTTCACTGTTGGTATGACGCTCTTTTTCTCAAATGCGGTGTTACTTTTACGCAAGGCGTGATGGGACACACACCTTACAAAAAGTTAAACTTTCGAGTATTTTCCCAAAAGTCTTGGGGATCATCAAGATGTTTTCTGGCAAAACTGAGACGAGCCTTTATGTTCTTTTTGTTTAGCAGCTGTTTCAGTCTTAGATCTCTGCCGTGTAGATCATTTTTGCCGTCTCTTTCTCATGGGGGAGTCATGAACACTGACCTTAACTGAGGCAAGTGAGGCTGCAGTTCTTTGGATGTTGTTATGGGGTCTTTTGTGATCTCTTGGATGAGTCGTCGTTGTGCTCTTGGGGTAATTTTGGTCAGCCGGCCACTCCTGGGAAGGTCACTGTTTCATGTTTTTGCCATGTGTGAACAAAAAAGTTAGCACAGTTTTAACAGGGGGGCAAACACTTTTTCACACGGGGCCATGTAGTTTTGGATTTTGTTTCCCCTTCATTTAAAATCTGCATGTCGTGTTCACTTGTGTATCTTTTACTAATATTTAAATTAGTTTGACGATCTGAAACATTAAAGTGTGACAAACATGCAAATAAACAGCCGGTAACGCGTTACTTTTGACAATAACTAATACTGTAACAATACTGTAAAAATAAAGTAACTCCGTTACCATTACCGTATGGTGCGTTACCCGTTACTTTTATAAATGAATGAATTTGGGCTGAAGTGTAGACTACAGCCTAACCAGCTTACAGCAGCGTCGCATTGTAGGATTGGTGGATGAACCACTGTAAACAAGAAGAAGACGCGCTGTGGCCGTGTCTCCGTTTATTCAGGTCTGTAATGGCAAGTCGAGGCGAGAGCAAGATGAGTTTCTCAAAGTGGAAATATGCTCATTATTTCACTTTAGTTGAGTATAAAGACAAAAAATGTCAAATGTAAGCTGTGTCTTTCTGGTTCGAAGCTCGTATCTACTGCGATAAACAGCAACTCCAATCTGCCGAAGCTCCTTCAGAATCTACATGCCTCGACGAAGCTAGAAGCTAACCCGGTGTTCTGTTTTCATACTTCAGCTGTAAAAAGAACATGTTTAAGAGCTCAACACAACAGCAGAAGCCACTTTAGTGTTTGATTGTAAATATATTATTCAGCTTGTTTTGTTATTTATTTCAGAAATGCTTGTGATATATTCAGTTTGTGCTGCTCTGACTTTAATAAAATAGTGTTTAAAAATGACTTTGTGTTTAATTCAGTTTTGTGTTTGTAGACCATAACACATAAAAGGGCATTAATGGGAACATTAAAGAAGGTTCTTTAAAAAAGTAACTAAAAAGTTACTTTTAACAGTAACGCATTACTTTTTGGTGTAAATAATCAACTAAGTAATTGAGTAGGAAATTAAAATCAGAGGCTCAAGAGCATGTCTCCACTGTGGGTCAAACCCAAAACCTTCTGCATGTAAAACAGACATGATGACCACTACACTCCAGTATTAACAATCAATGACTGTTTCCTCCAATGTTATAAATCACTATATACTGCTCCTTTATCTGCTGACACTTCAACATTAGAGGCCTTTTTCAAAATGTATGTATTCCTACAATAAGTGTAGGTACAGCATTACAATTGGATGAGTTTATATCTGATACAGAAATAGCCTTAGCAAGTCTGCCTTCTGGTAAATCACCTGGACCAGGATACAAAAATTTAACTCTGACCTGCCGTCTGGAGAAAGTTCTGCCTTGTGTTATTTCACCTGAACAAACAGTCTTCATCAAGAACAGATACTCTTCTTGTAATATTGGGCGCATGTTGAATGTTATATATAACCCATCTCTATCTGACACTTCTTTAGAGGTGGAGGAGCAGAAGGTGGAGGAGCAGAAGGTGGAGGATCAAAAAGAACAGGCTGAAGTCCTTTGGACTTTTGGAGACTTTAGAGAATGTGAGAAAATGTATAACTGTGTGTAGATAATCAGGTAAAATATTATTTATGAGTCTGACTTTGTTGAAGGTGTTTATGTCTCACCATAAATCTGATTATCACGAATCACACAGCACAACTTACTCAAAAGTCTAATGCCGAATGCTTCCTGTTTTTTTTAACCTAAAGAAATGTAAATGAAGTGATGAACACACTGGATGTTGTTGTTCTGTAGACAGTCACACTGCTGCTGAGAAATCTGGACTGTATTGTGGATGAAGGACGTGTACGAAGCGTTCCTGAGATTTGGGACTGTCCTCACTGCACATGTCATTTATAACTACTGATCCTTACATTTTCCTTCTTCCCAGTAACTTGGGGTTTCCTCCCCGTACTCAGCTGGAGTATTTTCTGAATGTGGAGAGCTCTGATATTGTGAACCACTAACACGTTTGATGTGCGTTCTTTGCTTTGTGTTTCTGCTCGCTGTCCCGTACAGGTCATGATGGAGAACGGACGCTCAAAAGACATCGGGTATGTGAAGTTTTCATGTCCTGATGAGGCTCGAGAAGACATCATGGAGATGAACGGCAGGGTGCTGGGCAGCAGGACTGTGTACTTAAGTCCCTCTCAGACCACCCAGGGACGAAGTCACGGCATGAAGGTAGAAACCATCTCGCCTTCAAAACCCTGCCCAGACCCAAGACCCAACGCCAACAAGAACATCCATCCACAGAGTGAGTCAAAGCCGTCCGATTAGTTTTGTGTTAAGTGCAGTTAAAGATTTAAAACAGAAGAGAACTATTAATGTTAGCAAATTTTACCTTCTGATTGGATGCTAACATGAGATGATTGTCTGCATCTGTAGATGTTCCAGTTGCAACTGGAACATCTGCAACTGGAACATCTACAGATCCTGGAAAAGAAAACCAGCAGCAGTGGAACAGGCGATTCACACCACAGCCTCTCAGACTGGACACACAGGAACTATTCTGATTCTATTTCCAGTGTGTTTTATAGAGACTTTCATGATCTGGAGCAGGTTTTGGTCACAGCTGTGTTTGGTCACATGTAATAATTGGTTTAATACTGAGTGATTGATCAGTGTGTATTATTAAAGTCAGCAATGCAAACACACACATGCACTCAAACATTGGATGCTGAATTTGTTCTGTTTTCTGTAGGAATTAGGATTAGATCCTCTATTATACCAGAACCAGTGTACACTTGCAGCAAGTTTCTGCTCTCAGAAAATGACCTTTAAATAAAAGTGCTTCATTGTTCATTCACCAGTGAGACCAGAGCGTTGATGATAAAAGAACACAGCTGTTCTGTTTATATTATGGGATACAGACAGTGCTTGTTATTTCTCATGGTTTTCTACATGAGAGTGATGTAAAGCTCATGTTTTTGCTTTCTGTATCTCCTCACTCACTCCTACAGGTGGTAATGCACAATGGACGGTCCAAAGGCTTTGGATTTGTCTGATATTCCTCTCTGGATGAAGACACTAATGCCATCAGAGAGTTGAATGGAAAGCTGGTGAGCAGGAGGTCACTGTGTATCACTATGGCTGAGCAGTGGACAGGGAGCAGCCGCCACACCAAGCCCTACCTCCATCCATCCAGGAACATGCAGTGGTTCCATCTACAGCGTAAGTCATACTGTCCTCATAATGTCCTACAAAACTTTACTAAACACACACTGTGTACCGTCAAACACACACATTATGTAAAGTAACACATCTCTGTTTTCTCTTTCAGGTCATCGTGCTGTCGTTCTGCTCCACTGAATTCATCATTTTATTTATTTTGCTTTTAATTATTATTTCTTTCTCTTTTTTACAGAAATAGTTTTATTACTGTAAATAAATATGTAAATAACTAACAGTAATGAAGGTGTTTCATTATTGATCATTCATAAAATTCCCTCTTAATACATGAGAACTTTCATTAGAACTGAAAGAGACGGTGCTGTGAAAAGAGAACAGTAATAACAGAGTTGTGTTCGTGAAAACCCTGGAAACAGATCATGTAAATACACTACTCTGACGCTGACACCATTTATTTAATGGATGAATAAAATTGATCTGAAATAAATTCAAATATTTAAGCTGTAATACTGCACTGTATTTAACTTATTATTATTATTATTATTATTATTATTATTATTATTATTATTATATATTGTTATAATTTTAAATGTATTGATAGATTTTATTTTGAAACTTTATATTTTGATGTTTTATTTCAGTTAATACATTTTTATTGTATTTAATTTGTGTCGGTTTATGTTCTAATCTCTAATATACACTAAAAGCCTTTATATTTATAAATGTGTATTTAAATCACAGATATTAAAAATTAATAATATGTAAAAGATCTAATATCTACCAAAAAAATCACTCAGTGTTGATTTAAGATGTTTGGACATTTATTCCAGCTCATAAATCCTATAAAACATGCAGCATTAAACATGAACTTCCAGCAGATGAACATCTCATAATACTGTCTGGAAGTGAGAAATGTACAGGTTGTTTTACTCCATACACATGAACTTACTTTGATCAGAAACACAATCATACTCCAAATCAATTAATCAATAAAGTCAATAAAAGAATCCCAAACTGCTGTGTGTCTTGTCCTCGCTATTAATGACGTCATTAGAGCTCCACTACTTCTAATGACCTGCTGTGACAGTGAGCTCTAATACACATCACACTGCCACCTACTGGTCATTTATGATTCTGCAACATTCATAGAGTCACTCCGGTCAACTTCCGGTTCTCAACTCGGATTCACTCGCTTTATACACAGTTTACAGCCGTTTTATCTTATTTATGACTGTAATATCGCTCTTCTCTCAGGAACAACAGAAAAGCTGTGAAGACATGATATTTTATCCGCTCTTTACCTCTGTAATGTGCGCATGCGCATAGTGTCAGGTTAAAGAGACCGGGTTACGTCACAGACGGAGGGCGGGGCATCTGCCTGTGACGTCACAGTAAGACAACGTCTATAATTGGAAACGCGTCTCTGTTTCTCTCATTTCCGAGATTTTTGCTTGTGAGTAAAGAGGCATAAACATGGAGCTCTTCAGAAGGTTTAGAGATTTTTCAAACCAGAAGATCAAGAAAACTAAGCAGATTGCTGAAATGAAGGAGAAGCTGGAACACATGGAGAAAGTAGAGAAAGACTTGGATGCATTTTCTCTTCTAATGATAGAGAAGATAACAGAAGAGAAAGAAGAGAAAGCCATTCTGCTACAGACGGTGCAAAAGCTGGAGGCTACTTTGGCTTCTGAGCGAAAGCAGCAGGAACAGGACATAACTGAGAGAAGCCAGAGCTGGGCGAGAGAACAAAAACAACTGGAGGAACGTGTTGCTCAGCTTGAGTTTATTTTGGAGCAGACCACCATGAAGCTACAGTCTTCCTTGAAAATCAATGAGGAACTGGAGAAAACTGTAGAATGTGAGAGAGAGCTGGACAAGAGAACAAACGAAAGTGGAGAAACATGTTGCTCAGCTTGAGGTCACTTTGGAACAGACCACCATGGAGCTCCAGTCTTCCCTGAAAATCCATGAGGAACTGGAGAAAACTGTAAGATGTGAGAGAGAGAGCTGGAAGAGAGAACAAAAACGACTGGAGGAACATGTTGCTCAGCTTAAGCTCACTTTGGAACAGACCACCATGGAGCTCCAGGATACTCAGAATCACTGTGAGAAAATAAAAAATAGTGCAGAGCAGGAGAGAGATCATTTGATCAGAGAGAAAGAGCGACTGGAGGAACGTGTTGCTCAGTTTGAGCCCACGTTGGATTTTAAAGAAAAACAGGAGGATGAAAGAGAGAAAACTAAACTTGACATAGAGGAGAGGAACAACTTACAGCTTCAGACCAACAGGGGGCTCCAGGATACCCAGAATCTCTGTGAGGAAGAAAAGAAGACTTCAGAGAATAAAACAGATCATTATATGAGAGTCCGAGAGCGATGGGAGGAAATTGTTGCTCAGCTGAGACAAGAAAACATTCAAAAGAAAAGGAGAAATAGAAAAAGAAGACGACAAGAGAAACAGAGAGTCTGAACATGCCTTTTCCTCTTTCTGTTTCTCTTATGGCTATTTATGATAGTTTTACACTTATAGTCAATAGTATAAAGCTGAGTGTAAAGCTATTGTATCTTGTAGATCGTCTCATCTTTTGATCATTTTTTATTTCTGTCTTGTCAAATCTTTTTTAATCTTTTTTTAAATCTTGATTTTAATCTTTTACTACAAAGAGTCACAATAAACACTAATAACAACCATTATTTTTGTCTTCCTTACAAACGGCGTATGACCTCCTCATGGATTCTTCCACTTAGTTTATATCGCTCTTGTGGGGCAGGGGGCTGTGGCTCGGGGTCATAATGCTGAGGGGGAGGGAGGTCAGGAGGGAGAGGGAAACTGGTCCTCAGTGCCACATTGTGCAAAACACCACACACCCTGATAATCTTACACACTTTTTCCGGGTGGTATAAAGTCTTCCACCTGAGACATCCAGAGCTCCACATCTGCATTTCTGGAGGTGAGGAGCATCTGAGGGGTGAAGCCTCTGTCACCTGTCATATTATAGACTACATCAGGACAATGTTTACAATTTCTACATATTGTTAAAGTCACCAAGAAGCCAGTCATCACGTCCTGCAGCTGCATAGATCACATAGATCCAGGAGCACAGCTGTAGGAATCTAAATCAGCTTATTATTCAGTCATCATCATGGGCCGAGAAATCATCATGGTCCCTGGAGACTCTTTCTCTCCTTAATCTTCCATTGGTGTAATCCTCCAGCAGTGCCATCATGCAGCATTACACACGGGGGTCACCACAGCATTTATATGTTTACAGTAATTACACTGATCATTAACACCTTGGCAAAATCAGCATGAATTAGTGGCATCATCACCAGTGATACAATTTGAAGATGAAAATGTGACATGTGAACACGTTTCTTCATGCCAGTTTTGTCATGAACATCATTATAGTTAGGACTGAAAATGAGAACATAAAGAGAGTAACGACTGTGTGAGAGCGTAATGGCTGCATTTCCAGATTTATTGAAGGAAAATATGTCGTTATTTACACTGTGTTCTGCAGTTATCTAATGGTAGGGATTTGATGTTCTCCTGTATTCCATGCAGTCGGGCATCTCCTCCTCCTGCGCTCCCGTAGTGGAATGTGATGGTGAGACGCCGCTGATTACAAATTTAGAGTGAATTTTTATTTAACATTTGAGTTGGATTTTATAAGAAGGTGTTTATGAAACAACTATCACTCAGTACAAACCCAAATAACCTGCAGGATTTCATCTTCATGATCACAACACTTCAAACAAAACATCTACAGTACATACAGGATTCAGGGCCATTTTCGATATTTATATGTTACAGTAATTTTGTATTATTTATATTAGAGTCTTTAACGACTCTGTGCATATGTTTAAAAATGACCATGTTACTGTGTGTACAATGATACTAATTGTGTTCATGTATTACAAACACTTTATTAGAGCACCTATATATTCATATACACTGTGTGTGTGTGTGTGTGTGTGTGTGTGTGTGTGTGTGTGTGTGTGTGTGTGTGTGTGTGTGTGTGTGTGTGTGTGTGTGATTATTTGTACAAAGAGTTCCGTCTCATCACTTTCATTATTTTAGATCAAACATGTGCACTAATACTATCAGGTCAAATACAATGTCCTCGTAGGAAAAAACACAAAAAACAAAGTGTCCAAAAACTTATGACCACCAGGATGAAATAGTCCACGAGAAACAAAACAGAGTAAGAACAGGAGTTTTGAGGGTTGGGATTTGGACTGTAGTTTATGTTAACAGTCTGCTACACTGACTCAGGACTACAGTTTGTATCTGATCATCACTTCACCTCAACATCATTTAGCTGTAATCAATGGACATTCAGTGAAACCCAGATGAGGACGGGTTCCTCTTGAGTCTGGTTCCTCTTAAGGTTTCTTCCTTATGCCGTCTCGGGAGTTTTTCCTCGACACAGTCGCCACCGGCTTGTTCATCAGAGACAAACTTACACATAAAGAACATCATATTTATTTGTATCACCACATTATCTGTGTGAGAAATGCTCTATTTGTGCGTAATATTATGTAATCTGTGAGAGAGAGAGAGAGAGAGAGAGAGAGAGAGAGAGAGAGAGAGAGAGAGAGAGAGAGAGAGAGAGAGAGAGAGAGAGAGAGAGAGAGAGAGAGAGAGAGAGAGAGAGAGAGAGAGAGAGAGAGAGAGAAAGAG
>NC_060887.1:344337-351517 GCF_014805685.1 Silurus meridionalis | reverse complement strand
TATGCCGAGCAATTCACATAGTGAGCAACCTGAAAGCAAAGGGAAAGATATTTTACTTGCTCACCAAGTATCTGCACTGGGATGAGGTAAGAAGCTGATCCTCAGTGTTCCTCTCAGTGTCATTTTTTTAAACTGGACTTTATCATGTATTTTACTTAAGTATCAGTGTAATCTAGTGGGACAAATTCTTTAAACATTTATATTGAACTATGCTGTCAGTTAAACAGTGTTTTATTGCACTGGGTATTAAATAATGATGTATTTTTGCCAGGAGCCACCAGGAAACATCTACAATATGATCACCAGCACCCTGAAGTCTTTTCTGGAAGACAGCAGTCTGAGGTTCCTGGAGAACAGCTGGTATGGTTATGATCTCTGCCCTGCTACCTGGAACTACATCTTCAGCCTGGATCTTCTGTGTGCACAACTGGGCTGGACTTGGACCATTACCAATATTATACAGTACTGAATGCAAAACATCTTCAACATATTGTAAAGTTAATATTTAAACAGCCATTTTTATATCTTCTATTTAATACAATAAGATCTCACAGGGAAATATTGGGTAATTGTTGCTATGGTGATGTTTCTGTGAGGAAATGTTTATTGTGCATTTATAAATGAAGTTTCCAGGATCAGTGTTCAGACAGTCAGAGAGAATTCTGTAACTTTAGCTGTAAGTATTTCACCATGAGAGGGTCTTTTTTCAGGAAGTGGTAGCTCAGTGGTGAAGGCTCTGGATTACTAATCGGAAGGTCGAGGGTTCAAGCCCCAGAATCACCAAGTTCCACTTTTAGGCCCTTGAGGAAGACCCTTAACTCTCTGTGCTCCAGGGGTGCTGTAGTCATTGCTGACCCAGTGCTCTGCCCTGGCTTTCTATCATCACTGGGGTATGTGAAGAAAGAATTTCTCTGTGCTGTAAGGTACATGTGACAAGTAAAAAGCACCTTTAACCTGTGACCCAGTTCTTATTGCTGATTTTTTCCATTAACGGTCAATAATCTAGTGGTCGTTTAAAATATTGCAAAGTTCCCATTCATGTTGCATAAAATCACAAGTGATCATAAAACCACAATGGCTGCTCCATAACCACCACAAAGACCCTCAACATATCCATTTCTCCTCTATTTTATTTGCTAAGAAGGATCTTTGGCTGATCCTGAACACTTGGCTGAGGCAAGCAAGAACAGAGCAAACACCGTTCCGAGACGTCTGTGTAGCAGCAGTTTTCAGGCTACTTGGTAAGTTTACTGTAAATCCTGTTTCGGAGCATCATCTCACATTATTTCTGGATTCTTCAGCTTTTCACTAGTGGTCTTTGTCTTTCCTAAACAGGGCGACTTGGTCAACTAGGACTTAAGAAGAACCTGCTAACATCATTCGAAAATCTGGCAAAAAGCATTAATCAGTTTGGAATGCAAAACTTCTCAAAAGGTATTTCTAAAGCATCAAATAAAGATGTTTTTATCAATCTTTATTTTATTCTCTGATTTTTAGTTTTGTGCTTCAGCAGACCCTAATTTTGTATTGGATGTTGTGTGCAGGTATGCCATGGGAAGTGCAGCTCTCAATCATCTATGCCATTCATGATCTGGCACCCAGCAACCCTGAAGCAGCTCTGAAGACTTTGGAATCATGGAGGAAAAACAGCACACAGCGCGTTCCCCCAGCCGTCATCAAATGCATTACACAAATCAGCTTCCTTTGTCATCAGACCAAGTCACAAAACTCTAAGAAACTACTGTAGTGATTATTATAGTGAGCACTGCAGTTAAAAACATCAGAAATCACACTTTGGCTTTCAACACATTACAAAATAATTTAATTCAATAAATTAATTTTAATAACTCAATCCATTCAGTTTTGTTTGATTCATTAATTTCTACTCTGTAGATTCAGCTCAAGTCACTCGGTTCAAAAGAGTTCGGTTCAATAAATTCATTTAAAAATAATAAGGTCCAGAAGAGTCGGTTCACTGGATTCGGTTTAATTGAGTCTGAATCGAAAGATTCACTGGAAAATTACTCGATTCCACAGTTCTAACAAAATCTGTAACATGAAACATTCTGTCTCCTTAAAAATATTTCTTTCAGCAGTCTCACTCAAGGAAAAGAAACTTTTGTTCTGTTTGTGCAAAACCAGCAGGTGGTCAGAAAGTTCCTTCTCTGTTCCTGGGTTAGTTTGAGGGGTTCACCTCAGTCAGCTTCGTCTCCGTGGTTTGGCTCGTCATCTTACATCATCGTCTCATTGTAATGAACGGTGTTCCAGCATAAAAAAACCCCTGACCTGCATATATACAGACAATAATCAGTTCCCAAACATCTCAACATTCACTGTTTCTAGTTCAATAACAGAACAAATAGCATTCGTACAGTTCAGAGTCTGATTTGAGGTTTGATCAAGTTTTCATTTTATTCTAATATGTTTGATTGAGTTCTTGCATGTAGATGATACTTTTAATAAATTTAGTACAAACTTCATGCAGGTTCTCACCATAAAGACTGGATTTTATAAAAACCTTTTGACAAAATAATTTGTTTCAATGTTATTAAATCTGTACTCGTTATTTCTACATTATTTATTATATTATTATTTTAATCAGCTTCATTTAACTTCTATTTCATTTATTTATATCACAAAAATTCAGCTTAAAAATTAAACATGAACCCCCTGTATGTAAAACAGTAAACAGTTTAAGTTTAAGACGGTTTAATATTATCAAGAAAAATATCTATAATATAATTATTAATATTGATGATAATAATAATAATAATAATAATAATAATAATAATAATAATAATAATAATAATAATAATAACTGCAGTTGGTTGTCAGATTTCAGTCTTACACTGCCCTCTAGTGGCTCTGTCAGGACTTTCTTTTTACTTTACTTCTTTTACTATTAATCGTTCTTTGTTGTCTAGTTATATCAAGTTGAGGAGTCTCCCCCGTGTGGGTGGAGGAGGAACTGCTACAGTTTAGAGCCAGATTTGAGGTCAGATCAAGTTGAGTTCTAACAGTAAGTTTGATTGAGTTCTAACATGTAAATGGTACATTTAATAAATTTAGTCCCACCTTCATGCAGGTTCTCAGCATAAATAGTGAATTTCATAAAAACATTTTTGGACAAAATAAATGTTATTAAATCTGTACTTTTCTGGATCATTTAGTTTATTACATTATTATTAATCAAAAAACCTCTACAGCTTCACCACTACATCACTCAAATACTACTGCTGTGTGTTTATATTATATATTTAATTACAGATCATTAGACAAGACACCTGTCAGTCAAGATATACAGGTGAATGACAGGTGTCTCGTGCAATGATCGGTAAGTTTACATTTACAAATGATACCTACCTTTTCCGGTTTGTCTGACTTGTCGTTGTGTTTTCGGATTTGTTAATGTGTTTTTGACTTCTCGGCCACTGTACTAATTTGGTAATGTTTGTTTATAACTTGACTTATTTAAAAAAGCAACATTTGATGTAAAATTTACTTTAAAAGTGTAGTACAGTGTAATTCATCGTGATACCGCTAGAAGGAGCTAAAGTTTAGTAGAACATTACTGCCACCTACTGGACATCGAACACTTTTTAAAATGAAGTGGAAGATTAAACAGTACTGTATGATAAAGAAGTGTTTCAATAAAGACATTTATGTGCAGGAAGACCAGATGTAATTATTCTTACTGTTTGTGTTTCATTTAGAATGTGACCCAGACAGCACCTATATTTTATAGTTTCACTGGAAACAATTTAAAATAAGGTTATGAATGTTTGAACACAATGATTATTGGTGAATGGGCTGTGAGGGAAGTGGCACCAAGTAAAATCTTGCCCAGGGCAGAAAATTGACCAGGGCCGGCCCTGTGCAGGATGGAGGGAGTGTGTTGAACTGTTGGAGCCGGCGTAGAGGATGGAGGGAGGGTTGGATTTAAGTGGACAAGAAATATTATTATAT
Source organism: Silurus meridionalis (assembly GCF_014805685.1). NCBI lineage: Eukaryota > Metazoa > Chordata > Actinopteri > Siluriformes > Siluridae > Silurus > Silurus meridionalis. Next base: position 347,551 of record NC_060887.1, on the reverse strand, counting down.
TTTTATTATATTATATTTTTTTATCTCAATTCAGTGTCATTACAAAATAGGTTTAAATTTGTGGAGATTTTATTTGTACATAGTTTTCTTTCCTTGATTGATTGGAACCACTCCTTATCCTTCATTCTTATTTTAGCCTTGTTTATTTCATTGGTTAAATATGATGCTACTTTTGGAGAGAGAATCAGTAACTTTTTTTTACTGCTGGTAAACACGTGTGTCTTATATGTGGAGCGAATGTGACTGTAATTAAAGAATTGAATCTAAGACACACTACGAGACAAAACATCAGGAGAAGCTAAAAACCTGAATGCAGAGCAGAAGATACAGAAAGGAGAAGAGTTAAAGAAGAATCTGACATTTCAGCAGACGTTTTTTACCAGAGCAAAATCACAAAGTGAAGCTGGTGTGAAAACAGAGGAGAAATCAGAGGCACAACAGCCGCTTATTTACTGAGGGAGAGTTTCTGAAGAGCCGCATGATGAAGCTGTGAGACGTCTGGTGTTTGACTGGAGATATTTTTATGGAGAGCAAAATATTTTAAGTGATTTAAAGTTTAGGATTATTTTTTTATAAAATGGCATAAGAGCAAAGAAATCTGATTGTTTTGATTTTTGTGATTTTAACATTTACTTAAAAGCACAATTTTTATTGATTTTTTCAGGTTTTTTTTTTTTGCAGCATGTTTATATTTCTAACTTGAATAATTTTGACAGGAGATATTTTTATGGAGAGCAAAATATTTTAAAGTTATTTAAAGTTTAAGTTGATTTATTCTGGAATAATATTCCTGTCTGTTTTTATTCACATTTATCTTAAAAAACATTTAGTTTTAGTGTGTTTAATAAATGTTTTTTCTGTTCGGCCCGCGACCTAAAGTGTATTTTGAGTTTTGGCCTCCTGTGAAATTGAGTTTGACCCCCCTGTGTTAGAACATCAAACTTACTGTTAGAACTCAACTTGATCTGACCTCAAATCAGGCTCTAAACTGTAGCAGTTCCTCCTCCACCCACACGGGGGAGACTCCTCCATAGAAGTTCTACAGAATTCTGTTCTACAGTTCTACAGAATTCACGTCTCAATGAGAGAAAAAGCTCAGCTTTAGTAACTCCTCCTGCTGTTTTAATAAAAAGATTTCAATAAAAAGAGAATCTCAGCATCTCCAACTAGAAATACAATGTGGATTCTGTTCAGGTTCATACAGCAGGTGATGGAACTCATCATCAGTTTGCATGTTAATGAGCTGAATGAAGCATTTATTCATTAGTTATTTATCCAGTTATCATCTGTTAACCTGTTATTTCAACAAAACCAGATTTTCTCCTGCAAACCAAGTTCAAGAAAATGCTACAAGGAATTGACTCCCATGTCGTGTTTGCTGGACTTTAGAATGTAATACTTTATTGCACTGAGGCGCTTTAGTACATAAAGGTCTACATTTAAACATATATTATTTTATAATGATAAATTTTTATTATTATTATATGCAGATTTACACATATATGAAACCCAAAGAGATAAAATGATTCCCAATAATTGGTTTGATTAAACAATGTTATTTGGGTGTTATACAATCAGCACACCCTCATCTTATACATATTATAAATCTGGACTGGACTGATCTTGCTGATCAAAGCACGGAACATTTATAAACCCCACCAAAACAACAACAACAACAACAACAACAACAACAACAATAATAATAATAATAATAATAATAATAATAATAATAACTACTGCAGTTGGTTGTCAGATGTCAGTCTCACACTGCCCTCTAGTGGCTCTGTCAGGACTTTCTTTCTACTTAATTCTGTACAAATATTATTAATGGTGTTTTGTTGTCTAGTTATATGTGATGTTGATCTTTTACAAACCAAAATATTTTTCTTGATAATTTTAAATTGTCTAAAAGATAATTTTCTGGTCTGTAAACAAAATACTTTGTTTTTCTTCTTATTTTTTTTTTTACTGTTTTACATACAGGGGGTTCATGTTTAATTTTTAAGCTACATTTTTGTGATATAAATAAATGAAACAGAAGTTAAATAAAGATTAATATGATCATCTTGTATTTTAGATTTTTGTTGACTTTATTTATTATTTTTGGACATGGAGAGATTTAGCATTCAGTTCCTCATATAATAATCTGTCTAATTCTCTGAAGTCTTCTTCTCTTTCTCACAGTGATTCTGAGTATCCGGGAGCTCCATGGTGGTCCGTTCTAAAGTGACCTCAAGCTCAGCAACATGTTCCTCTGCTTTTTTTCGTTCTCTCGCCCAGCTCTCTCTCTCACATTCTACAGTTTTCTCCAGTTCCTTGTAGTTTTTGAAGTAAAACTCGAGCTCCATGGTGGTCTGTTTCAAAGTGGCCTCAAGCTGAGCAACATGTTCTTCCACTTTCTTTTGTTCTCTCACCCAGCTGTCTTTCACAAGATCCACAGTTTTCTGCAGTTCATCATGGATTTTCATGGAAGACTGAAGCTTCATGGTGGTCAGATCCAAACTGAACTCAAGCTGAGCAACACGTTCCTCCAGATGTTCTTTTTCTATCAACCAGCTCTGGAGATGTCTCTCATTTCTCTCATTTCTCTTATCAACTTCCTCATCTTCCTCTTCAACAAGCTTTTTATATTTTATTTGTCTCCAGCTTTGAAATATTTCTTTAAATCTTTTGAAGAGCTTCATTTTTATGTCTCCCTACTTACAATTAGCAAATTAACAAATGAGAAACAGAGGCGCGTTCTGACTTATATAGACGTGTCCTGATCCACCGCCTGTGACGTCACACAAGTGCATACAAGCGCATGCGCAGATTACTGAGCGGAAGCACAGCTGGACTATGATTATGTCTTTATAACTTTTCTGTTGTTCCTGAGAGAAGAGCGATATTACAGTCATAAATAAGATAAAAACGGCTGTAAACTGTGTATAAAGCGAGTGAATCCGAGTTGAGAACCGGAAGTTGACCGGAGTGACTCTATGAATGTTGCAGAATCATAAATGACCAGTAGGTGGCAGTGTGATGTGTATTAGAGCTCACTGTCACAGCAGGTCATTAGAAGTAGTGGAGCTCTAATGACGTCATTAATAGCGAGGACAAGACACACAGCAGTTTGGGATTCTTTTATTGACTTTATTGATTAATTGATTTGGAGTATGATTGTGTTTCTGATCAAAGTAAGTTCATGTGTATGGAGTAAAACAACCTGTACATT
>NC_060887.1:324026-344237 GCF_014805685.1 Silurus meridionalis | reverse complement strand
CATCAGCACTTAGCCAACTGTTGCACGGTTGAACGTGTTTATAGCATGTTTGGTATTGCGTGGCATGTTGAAATGTGTTTCTGAAAGTGAAGTACAGTGTAAAATATAACATTTATTTTTGCCAGCAGGTGGCGCTATAACTAATACTGAATATGGGCATGTAGATCTGTTCAGATCAGGAGTCGTATCAAACATGAGAAGTTTGGGGCAGATTGGACATTGTATGTCTGAGTTATAGCAACTTACTTTTTGATGGCAAAACATCAAAATTTGTCAGTCCGCCACAGACACACCCTTTAATGAAAACTCAAGATCTTTGCAATTTAACATTTAGATTGTGCAGAACAAATTTGGTAAACATCTCTAGGAGGAGTTTGTTAAAATACAACATCTGAAAATGGCAAAAATTACAAAAAAATTTGCTCATAAAATAAAAAATACCAGACTTCCTGTTCGGATTTGGATTGCATCAGAGACTTTTGTAGGTATTAGTGTGTTACATGTGTACCGATTTTCATACATGTACATGAAACATAGCTTGAGGCACACACCGTTGAAAGTGTATAGGTGGCGCTGTTGAGCCATTTTGCCACATCCACTTCAGAAAACACTAATTTAAACATGCAAAGTCCAATCTGCACCAGATTGACTCTGCATAGGTGGCGCTATTGAGCCATTTTGCCACATCCACTTAGAAAACATATCATACCTAAAGTTTTACTATTTCTGATGTGTGTGTAAGTTTTGTGAATTTTTGAGCAATTTAAAAAAATAATAATAATAAAGAAACAGAACAATTATAATAGATGTGTTGAGTGTTTTTAAACAAGTGAAAGTTTGGTGCAGATTGGACTTTGCATGTTTAAAACTAAAATGAATTCAATTAAATTGTATTATTATATTATTATATTATTAAGGGTCAAAATTGCAACAATGTTTATAATCTGCAAAACTACAGCCATGTAAATGATTGTGTGGAAACTCACCAAACCCTGTCTTTATAGTTACAGCAGCCCCTGAAACCACAAACTCACACAAATAGACTGGCAGTAACTAGTAATTCAGACTCAATTCAAATTCAGTATCAAAATGTACTTTGTTTTATTGATGTTAAGAAGATAGTACAGAATGCTACATTATAGCTTTTATTAACATTTTATTGCTGTAGTTGTTTATGTATCTAAAGCAGGATTTGTTTAAATAAATATGTATTAAAATGAAGTACATTTAAAAATTATTAGACATGATTAGACAGATTATGAATCTTTTGTGTTAATGCACAATCTTTAGTCACAGTTTTACACTTTGAGCTAAAAATATTCCTTGTGGTGGGTAAATTCTTTTGTAGGACAAGTTTTTAATCGCCCTCGGCTGTGCACCAAAAGGTTTCAAGATAATCAAACAGCATGATCAGGAATTGAGAGATCTGAAGCTTGGAGACCTGATCCTGGTCAAAAGAGCGAGCAGCAGTGGGGGATCAAGCCTCGGATATTACCATGCTGGTGTTTACTGCTGTGAAGTGGTCAAGGACATCATCCATTTCAGACGTAAGTCTCCATGTAATGTTCAATATAAATGACACAACAATTTAATATTTATTTAACTTAATATATGGGTGTATACATTACAGCATCTCAGTCTAATCATAAAATCACAATGTAGAGATTATTGCCTATGTACTGAATTCCATGTTTATGTGTCCATTTAACACTTAACTGCTTCTGTCTATCTCAGCCCTCTTTATTTCTGTAGCATCACAATAAACATAGAAAAACAAAAAAACTATTTATAATACTATATAACATTAAATATCATATCTTTTTTTTTCAGCAAAACCACACAAATGTCCCACCCAGTCCCTTGTTGGTCATGGAGAAGTGGGAAAATTAGATCTGGAGGTGTTTTGTGAAGGCGACCAGTTTGTGGTCTACAGGAAGGAGAATGGGATTCGGGTAACTTTTTGAAAAAAGTGTGTCTGTGAAGAGAAGAAGACCTGTACACAACATACTGAATACAATTGTATCCATTTTGCAATGGAGCTGCTGGAGATCGAACCAGAGGTAATACATTTATTTGTAGCTTCACCAAAAATAAAAAATAAAATAAAAACTAACTGTAAGCACTATTCTAATGATCGTAAGACATTGTATTAAGAAGGTTGAGAACAACAGAATGAAACTGTTAATTGTCTACATATAATATAATAAAAAAAAATATATATATATATATATATATATATATATATATATATATATATATATATATATTCAGTGGAACCCAGTTATGTCGCCGGCCTAGGGACTCCAAAAGCATCGAGATAACAGATGACCTGATATGGCGGCAATATATTAACGTGTTTAAAATGTCTTTATGTACATGATGTGCGTTATTAAATGAGAATGTACATGCACGTGTTTTGGAGGTTTTTACACAACAGCGTTGCGCGATTTGTTTGATTGGTCATGCAGATCGAGATAACCTGTAATGCGGATAAGGAGGCGGAAGTCAAGTAAACGCAAAGTTTATTATATTCATTATTTATTATATTATATTTATTATACTTGTAGCGAAGCAGTAATATCCAGTGGTGCGTTCCTGGAGAGCGGTCCACGAAGTTCTGTGAAAGCAGAGACAGTTCATGTAGAGAATCCACGGATCCACGCAATGGAAAGCGGCGCTGGGCAGCAACGGATAAACGTGGTGCAGACAGCGTGAACATGGAAAACAGCAGGATCGGGGTAATCCGGGTGCCGTTGAGAGAATGCGAGAAGAAGGGCACGTGGCGGGACACGAATACGCGATTACAGACCGCCATGAACCAACACATACGATCATGCACAAACAATAACGGACCACAAGTGTGTGGAGGTGAGGGGCTTAAATAGGAGATGGGATGAGTAAGTGAATGAGAGTCAGGTGTGTGTAATCAGCATGATCATGCGACAAACTCACCCGACGGGAGAAGAAGCAGGGCTTGGGGAATGCCGCCACCAAAGGGGCGTGGCAGGGGATTCTGACATAACTGACGTTAATGGCATATTTGCCCCCTTGTGCTCGAGATATTAGGGTTCGCACATATCCGATCAAAAATGCTAAGACAAAGCGAGAATTTGGCAGTTCCACTTCAAAACGTCGACTTAATAGGGTTGGCGAGTTCACGAGGTCCAGATAAGTGGGTTCCACTGTATATGCACTGTATGTATAACTTCACACACACAAATTAAAACTTTCAGTTTCAGTAGTAGTAAATTTTATTTATTTATGTTTGCTATCAGTATAGTTTCTTATAAAATGTATGTGTTTTCTTATATAGACCATAAAGGATTTCATTGACAGAATTTTGGATATAACTGACAACTAATCAACAGAAATGTAAGTATGTTGTAGTGCAGTGACTCTGCTGTCCACATACTGAGGAAAAATGTTTTATTACTATATTTAAATATCTTTAAAATGTATTTTCTTTTGAATTTATTTTAGGAGATGTCACCATAAAACCCTTAATGCTCGTATTTAAGAGTTTGCTGGGAAAAAACATTGTTTCTTCTGAAAGATGATCAAATCATTTTTTTCATTTAATATATTAATAAAATGTTCATTTGTTAATTTTAAATAAAATCAGTTAATTATTTGTGTTTTTGTCAGCAGTCATTGCCCAAATCTATTTAGTAATATGATGTCACTTCTTACTCCATTTCTACAACATGATCAGCAACAATGCATTCAGGGATGTAAAAGAGGCAGCAGTACTTCATTGCATTTCTCAGTCAGGAATAGAGGAATAAAGATTTGTGGACTTAGAAGTTTGATTTGATTGATTGCAGTCACATCAGGTGGACTTTTGTGAAGGGTTTCCACTGGGTGGGGAATACACTGCCTTCCACGTCAACCCAATCAAATGTTCCAGTTCACAAGTTCTTTGCACATAGTTCACTATGAGCAAAATGGTTCCACTAATCATTTCAGTAAAACCTGCAGCAGCTCCCTGACAAGTTCTGGCCAGAAATTCGCAAAAGCTTTTTTGATTTGTTAACATAAATGCACAGACCTCCACCCCTGCCATCCTGTCCGCCCGGAAAACACTGCGACCCCTGAAAATCCGTAAAAATCATGACATTACATTCCTTAATCCGCTTGTGTGATGTTATCCGGAGCAGCAGTTCATCCATTTTGTTCACCAGAGACCGTACATTAGCAAGGAATATGCTTGGGAGAGATTGTTGATGTGGATTTAGCCTTCGCCTAGACATAATGGTGCCTCGCTTCCCCTCCGTTTACGGTCTCGGCGCCGGCGCTGGGGTCTCGCTGCTGGCCGAGGTGGATCAGCGGTAGACGTTGTTCGAGCGATTTCCCGAGGAAGTTGAAAGTCCCTCTCTGTAGTTGTGACCGATGTCTAGTAATGTTTATCGGCTATATGAGAGGTGTGCAAGCCTGTTCTGAGTGAATCAACTTGCAGTTAGTGGAGAAATTTCTGTAAAGAAAATTCTGTAATCTGTAGAGACGCGCCGCCATCTTGGTCTGTTTGGACTCACAGCTGAAAATGTCCTACCTAAATTTAAATGTTAACAGTTCCTGATAAAAATGTCCTACATACACAATTTAAATTTCTTTAAAAAGAAGACACTTTGAGCTTTACTGTGCATTATTCACAGTTGATTTTGAACCTTTGTGTGTGACATGGAAACCTTCAGAAATGCCTGCCATATTTATACAAAAGACACACATTCACAATATATCGATACACAAGTCTGTTTTATTTTAAAGTGTTTCAAACTTTATAGCGTTTGCAGACCCAGTGTCCATCGTCCCTCCTTTTGGCACAGGTGAATTTCTGACATGTTGCACAGGTAAACCTGCTGCGATTGCTGTTGCAGCTCTCTTTCACCTGGCAGCTGCAGCAGCTTCAGCATCCTGCCTCTGTACCAATATTTCCTTGTTCCGTCTGCAGCAGTCTGTGCGACAGTGACAGTAAAATAAAGAAATTGTCCGTCGTGACATTTCTCCCATCATCTCCCATGTTCTTTCTACAGCCTTATACAGTCATTATGGTTATAAAACTAGGAGCTACTGAGCTCAACATTTGTGATCATCACAGATCCAGCATCAGCTTCTCCATGCCAGAGCCTTTAAACACTCCAGGAGGTCCAATGTCAAAACTCCACACATGTAGTGGGATCCAATTGGCACTGGTACGTCTCTAGATGGTTCGGGATGTTTGTGAGTTCGGCATCTACTTCGTCAAAGGTCCATAATCTTCATGAGGTGGGAGGTGACTGGAGCTGGCCAAACCTCAGGGTGTCTCGGGATGGGGAGAGAAAGAGAAGCAGTGGAGAGAAATTAGCGTAGCTGCTGTTCATGATATTAACAGCACAAGTTGATAATGTGCATGTGATCAGATGTTCTGGAGCACAAGGTTATGATATGATGTGTGTTATGTGTAGGCTTTGCTAAAAAGATACGTTTTTAATCTACACTGTGAGAGTGTGTCTGAGCCCTGAACACTGTCAGGAACTTTGGGTTTCTGTAGGTTCTGTAGGTGGATTTTATTGCATCTCATGACTTTAGAATGTAATACTTTATTGCACTGAGGTGCTTTAGTACATAAAGGTCTACATTTAAACATATTTATAGTTTTATAATGATTAATTTTTATTTTTATTATATGCAGATTTACACATATATGAAGCCCAAAGAGATGAAATTAATAAATTCCTAATAATTGGTTTGATGTTAATTGTTAAAAAAATAAGCGCCCCTTATCTTATTTATAAAACAGAACTGAACTGATCTTGCTAATAAAAGCAAGGAACATTCATACCCCCATAAAAAACCTATAATAATAATAATAATAATAATAATAATAATAATAATAATAATAATAGCTGCAGTTGGTTGTCAGATGTCAGTCTCACACTGCCCTCTAGTGGCCCTGTCAGGACATTCTTTTTACTTAATTCTGTACAAATATACAGTGGAACCTCGGGTTACGAACGCCCCGGCATACGTATAATTCAGGTTACGAATTGCAGTTCATCAAAATTTTTGCCCCTGGTTACGAACAATATATCGGGATACGAACGTCGCACCAAAAATCGCAGGCAAGTTGGTTGTTTTGCTCTATCCACGCAGCTCGTCACATCAGTTAGCGTCCTGTGTCCCTAGCGAGCATCGTGTTACTTATCCGCTTGAACTTTTCCCAGCAGCAGCGTAACAACTCGTTAGTTGATGCTTGTGGAATGATGAGATGGACAACATTAGCCGATGCATAACCACTTTACTTGTTTTTATGAAGATAGATTAGCAGGGTTACAGTATAATATAACTCCCAGGTGGATAAACTTGGATTAACAGGCCGCACTGCAGAACACAAACAGGTTTCTTCATATGAATCGCACACAGGAAAAACATCCAGTCCGCACATTTCTTTTCCAGTACAATACCCATAATGCATTTCACTCTGGACTTCAATACCCAGAGATAGTAGTTTTAAAGAAACAGCTCGCATTAGAGGGACAATGAGAGCTGTTTCTTTAAGGCTACTATCTCTGGGTATTGAAGTCCAGAGTGTTAATCGTGTTAATAACACTGTCTTTAATATTCTATAATATAATATATAATAATATATAAATAATATAATATAATAAGATTCTCCTTCCAAACAATAACTCTCCCTCCTCCCCTTCTATGAACGCTGCCTCCTGCAGCGAGTCTTCTCAAAGGAAAGTACCCGGTAAAGATCTTTTCCTCTTTTGTATGTTTTTATGTGGTATGATTTTAATATAACATGTTAAAAGTAAATAATATTAGTGAATATTGGCTTTATTTTTATTTAAGTAATATTTTTGGTTGTCCAGAACGAATTACCGAAGTTTCTGTTCATTATTATGGGGAAATTTGTATCGGGATACGAACTTTTCAGGTTACGAATAAAGTACCGGAACGAATTAAATCCGTAACCCGAGGTTCCACTGTATTATTAATGGTGTTTTGTTGTCTAGTTATATGTGATGTTGATCTTTTACAAAGCAAGATATTTTTTTTTAGATAATATTAAACTGTTTTGAATTTAAGCTGTTAACTGTTTTACATACAGGGGGTTCATGTTTAATTTTTAAGCTGAATTTTTGTGATTATAAATAAATGAAACAGAAGTTAAATAAAGTTGATTAAAATTAATGTAATAAATAATGTAGAAATAACGAGTACAGAATTAATAACATTTAAACAATTTATTTTGTCAAAAGGTTTTTATAAAATCCAGTCTTTATGGTGAGAAACTGCATGAAGTTAGTATTAAATTTATTAAAAGTATCATCTACATGCAAGAACTCAATTAAGCATATTGTTATAATAAAATGTAAACTTGATCAAACCTCAAATCAGACTCTGAACTGTACGAATGCTATTTGTTCTGTTATTGAACTAGAAATGAATCTTTCGATTCAGACTCAATTGAACCGAATCCAGTGAACCGACTCTTCTGGACCTTATTATTTTAAATGAATTTATTGAACCGAACTCTTTTGAACCGAGTGACTTGAACTGAATCTACAGAGTAGAAATTAATGAATCAAACAAAACTGAATGCATTGTGAAAGTGTGATTTCTGATGTTTTTAACTAACTGAGGTTGTTAAAAGTTCTATTTAAACAGTAGATGTTATAAGGCTGCACTAAACTTTTAATTTTTAGTTCATATTTAAATGAAGAAACAAAACAACACAATTTGAAATATTACATGTTCATTAAACATTACAATAATAATAGATTTGTACTTTATTATATGTAAGACATGTGCTCACATGCTGAATCTAAACCTGCCCAGAGCTTTACAGATTTTTGCTCTCCAGTGCTGCCATTTCCTGTTCCTCAGGAATTATAGAGGAAGTTGTAAGGATGGTCAGATCTTTCCATGAGGTCAGACCCCGAGAACTGCCATGCAACAAAACATTAAACTTTCTAATCTGAGATCTCTTTAATTTGAGGAGAGGAAAACATCTGTTCAGCTACCCTCTCCAGCCCAGGACCTCCACATCCAGCATCTTCACCTCCAAGATTGTCTGAGACCAGCCACCTGGACAGATGCTGCAACAATCAATTTGCATAACCAAAGAATTTCTTCTCAAACTGTCAGAAACCGTCTCAGGGAAGCTCATCTACATGCTCATCATCCTCATCGGGGTCTTGACCTGACTGCAGTTCGACTTGAGTGGGCAAATGCTTACATTTTATGGCGTATCTCACTTTGGATAGGTTTTCACTGTACAGGGCAAAATGCATGAGGCAAATGGTGGTCACACCTGATACTTTCTGGTTTCCAGATACACCCGGACCCTCCGGAACCCACAATACACAAAAAAGTAAAAGAGTGGCCTTTTATTGTGGCCAGCCTAAGGCACACCTGTGCAATAATCATGGTGTCTAATCAGCATCTTGATATGCCACACCTGTGGGGTGGATGGATTATCTCGGCAAAGGAGAAGTGCTCACTAACACAGATTTAGACACATTTGTAAACATTATTTGAGAGAAATAGGCCTTTTGTTAGATCTTAGATCTTTGAGTTCGGCTCATTAAAAATGGGGGCAAAAACAGGTGTTGTGTTTATAGTTTTGTTCAGGATAGATAGATGGAGCAATAGAGCAAGCAGCTTTGTCACCAGTGTATCACTCTTAGTCAGTTACACGTGCTTTGGTTAGGTTAGCTTCAGTTAGGTTGGGTTGAAACCTTCAAAAACAGAAGGATATACATAATTACAAACAAATCTCATCCTGTGCATTAACACAAATATACACAATTTGTACACTTTAAATACACCGACTTGATTATTTTAATTACCAAACAGTCTAACAGTTCAAACAGTCTTACTAGCACACAAGTTGCATCAAACTTTTTCCAAAGCACCTCCATCCTACCATTAGCGTCCTGAGTTGACCAATCATTGACATGCTTTCCGGTTCTCATGTCCTCATCCTTTCGTAACTCTTTAGTCATGCTCATATTCAGTCGCGCAAATCACAAGCTCACCAACCCTCCGGCGCGACTTCGGCTGTTTCCGGTGCTCTTTTATAAACCGTTTTCTCAAATTTTATCAGTTCGGCATTCAGGATTCACGTTTTTTTTTACAGGCAAGCAAAATAACTTTTAAACTCACTTCAAATTGTCCTTTTAACTCCACATGCAGTTCGACATTTAGACACTAAAACCCTTGCAGTTGGTTCTGTTGTTATGATGCTCGATCCCCAGCTGCACGAGCCCTTTGGTTGATTGGGAGAGTGATTAGGACATTTCTTGGAGCACATGGACAGGTAAGATCTGCAGAGTTCTACGTTAAAGGTTCGACTATACACACGGCCTCTTACCCGTCTTATAAATCTACCAGAGATAGCTGATGAGGATGACACTAAGATTAAACCGACAGATTTTATACTTGGATTTAGGGACAAATATGCCATGCATATTTGGCAGTGTAGGACAGGATTCCCATTCAGTTGTATTTCCACGCTTCACCACTAGAGGCAGATACACAGTTTACCACTCATAAAGTTACCTCTGACATCACAGTGCGTCAGCAAGAGTATAAAAGACCAGAACACTAAGGAGCAGTAGGCATTGTCCCTAGAACTGCGCAGTCTTCAGCTGAGACTAAGGTACTGGTATGGTGTAAAGGATCATCTGGAAAATCACCCAGATTGTTGGGAATATGAGTACAGGGAAAAAACAAGCTTTGGTTGGATAGTAAGGAAAGATGTAAACAAGTTAGAGCTGAAACATTGTGAAATTGCTCCTTCTGTTACTCTACCAGCAATTCCACCGTGGTTGTTTTATAACCCAGTGATAGATTTACAAAAATATTGAGTAATCCGGGGATGAATATGCCAAGGCAGTGATTTCATGTGAAGTATGTAAAAGATGGCAGGAATTATGGAAAAGTGGGACTAAAGAAAGACATCTCTTTCAGATACAAGAGAAAGTTGGTAGTGAGAGGAAAAGTTTGGGAAATGGAAGGAAGGATGTCGTCATCACAAGATTAAGAATTGGACATACTGCATTAAATCATAGTCTCTTTAGAAACGGAAAAGCATGAATCGGGTGTATGTGAGAAGTGTGGGGAATTGGAAACAGTGAGGCACATATTAGATAAATGTCCTGCATATGAAAGAGACAGATTTCAGTTAAATCAGGAATTAGGATGGATAGGAATGGACAATATCTCTCTAATGGTACTGCTGGGAAGCAAATTCAGGCAATCGAGAGCTCAAGAATTGTTATTTAAATACCTAAAAAATACAGGAAGGATAGATAGAATTTATTTATTTTTTTTTTTTATTCCATGGAGAGATTCTTTGTGAATTATTTACTGCATCGGATTTGTATTCTGCAATTTCATGTCTGTGACCCTTAGTTACAAAGAAAATAGTTAATGGTCATTTTACTACCTCTGTTGTTCTTGGTAGTAGCAGCATAAGGAGAGGATGTGGGTTTTGCCAGCAGTTACATTTTGATGTGTTACTCCTACATTAAAACTTCAGTGCATTTACTTCCTGTTTTCCTTTTCAGTTCCCTGAAAGAGAAGCAAAACGAGGTTACTGAATTTTAAGGTAAATCATAAGTGTACTTTAAATACATCATAGTGTTCATATTGTTTGTAATGAGATGTTGCTGTAGGTTGGTATTTCAAACACACTTCGAATCTCATTTACAACATAACTAATATTCCTACAGATTCTACAGTAAACGTGTTGGAAGACAGCAATGGTGAGTGTCTGTGTTCTTTGTTGTGTTAACACTACTCCAGTGACGGGCCGTGCATTTGGTACCTGGGGATTTAGTGTGGACTTACCTGATTTAATACACCTCTTAATACCATTACTATCATGTCGCCATTTTACAAACCATCAATACTATAAAAAAAAAAACCATTTTACTAAAGCAAGCGCCAAACCTCTACACTAAAACCGCGATTCCTTTTGTAGGACAAGTTTTTGATTGCTCTCGGCTGTGCACCAAAAGGTTTCACCACTGTCAAAGGCTATAACGAGAAATTAACGGAAGAAGCAAAACTCGGAGACCTGTTCCTGGTGAAAGAAGCTAACAGTAGCGATGGATCCAGTCTAGGATACTACCAGGCTGGCGTTTACTGCAGTGAAGACCGGGATATCATTCTCTTTACATGTAAATCTCTAAATATCCATGTAATGAACTCTTCATTCCTGTAGCATCACAATAAACATGGAAAAACAAACAAATATTTACAGTACTATATAACATTAAATATCATATCTTTTTTCCAGTCTTCTCCGAAGGTTCCTTATACAAACCTGGTCTTCCAGAAGTGGGCAAATTAGACGTGGATGTGTTCTGTGGAGACAAGACTTTTGTGGTTCACAGAAAGGACAAAGGAATTCCTGAAAACTTTACAGACAAGGTTCAAATAGCCAAGCGGAAAGTACCAGTATACGATGCTCTTCATTACAACTCTATCCATTTTGCTCTGGAGCTGCTGGAGGTCGAATCAGAGGTAATACATTTATTTGTAGCTTCACCAAAAAAAAAACAAAAAAAAAATCACTGTAAGCACTATTCTAAAGATCGTAGGACACTGTACGTATTCAATTCTATTTTACATTTCTGGAGCAAATTTCATTCTCGTTTGCATCTTCAAATTCAATTCCATATTTGGATAGTAGTATATGAACATTAATGTAAAAAAAATGTGAAATATATATATATATATATGCACTGTATGTATAAATACACACACACAAATAAGAACTTTCACATGTTTAAACCTGTGTAAAAGAAGTAAATTTTATGTTTGCTATCAGTATGTGTTCTTATGAAATGTATGTGTTTTCTTATATAGACCATAAAGGATTTCATTGACAGAAGTTTGGAAATAATTGAAAACTAATCTACAGAAATGTAAGTATGTTGTAGTGCAGTGACTCTGCTGTCCACATACTGCTGATAAAAACACAAATAATTAACTGATTTTCTTTAAAAATCAGTTAATTATTTGTGTTTTTATCAGCAGTCATTGCCCAAATCTATTTAGTAATATGATGTCACTTCTTACTCCATGGACTTTTGCCTTTGCTGCTACATTGCTATGTTTCTATGAAGTAGAAACTAGTGGTGGACAGTAACAAAGTAAATGTAATTTCTGTAGGTTTCTGTAGGTTCTGTAGGTGGACGATTTTATTGCATCTCATGTAAAAATTGCAGTAGCAGTTCTACAGAATTCACGTCTCAATGAGAGAAAAAGCTCAGCTTTAGTAACTCATCCTGCTGTTTTAATAAAAAGATTTCAATAAAAAGAGAATCTCAGCATCTCCAACTAGAAATACAATGTGGATTCTGTTCAGGTTCATACAGCAGGTGATGAAACTCATCATCAGTTTGCATGTTAATGAGCTGGATGAAGAATTTATTTATTAGTTATTTATCCAGTTATCATCTGTTAACCTGTTATTTCAACAAAACCAGATTTTCTCCTGCAAACCAAGTTCAAGAAAATGCTACAAGGAATTGACTCCCATGTCGTGTTTGCTGGACTTTAGAATGTAATACTTTATTGCACTGAGGTGCTTTAGTACATAAAGGTCTACATTTAAACATTTATTATTTTATAATGATTAATTTGTATTATTTTTATATGCAGATTTACATATTTATGAAACCCAAAGTGATAAAATTATTAAATTTCCAATAATTGGTTTGATTAAACAATGTTATTTGGGTGTTATACAATCAACACATCCACGTCAAAGCAAGGAACATTCATAAACCCCCAAAAACTATAATAAGGATGATGATATTAATAATAATAATAATAATAATAATAATAATAATAATAATAATAATAACTGCAGTTGGTTGTCAGATGTCAGTTTCACACTGCCCTCTAGTGGTCCTGTCAAGACTTTCTTTTTACTTAATTCTGTATAAATATTATTAATGGTGTTTTGTTGTCTAGTTATATGTGATGTTGATCTTTTACAAAGCAACATATTTTTCTTGATAATATTAAATTGTCTAAAAGATAATTTTCTGATCTGTAAACAAAATACTTTTAGTTTTTCTTAGTTTTTTTTACTGTTTTACATACAGGGGTTCATGTTTAATTTTAAGCTACATTTTGTGATATAAATAAATGAAACACAAGTTAAATGAAGATTAATATGATTATCTCGTATTTAAGATTTTTGTTGACTTTATTTATTATTTTTGGACATGGAGAGGTTTAGCATTCAGTTCCTCATATAATAATCTGTCTAATTCTCTGAAGTCTTCTTCTCTTTCTCACAGTGATTCTGAGTATCCTGGAGCTCCATGGTGGTCCATTCTAAAGTGACCTCAAGCTCAGCAACATGTTCCTCTGCTTTTTTTTGTTCTCTCGCCCAGCTCTCTCTCTCACATTCTACAGTTTTCTCCAGTTCCTTATAGTTTTTGTAGTAAAACTGGAGCTCTATGGTGGTCCGTTTCAAAGTGGCCTCAAGCTGAGCAACATGTTCTTCCACTTTCTTTTGTTCTTTCACCCAGCTGTCTTTCACAAGATCCACAGTTTTCTGCAGTTCATCATGGATTTTCATGGAAGATTGAAGCTTCATGGTGGTCAGGTCCAAACTGAACTCAAGCTGAGCAACACGTTCCTCCAGATGTTCTTTTTCTATCACCCAGCTCTGGAGATGTATGGCATTTCTCTTATCAACTTCCTCATCCTCCTCTTCAACAAGCTGTTTATATTTCATTTGTCTCCAGCATTGAAAAAAATCTCTAAATCTTCTGAAGAGCTTCATTTTTATGTCTCCTTACTTACAATTAGCAAATTCACAAATGAGAAACAGAGGCGCGTTCTGGCTTATATAGAGTGTCCTGATCCACCGCCTGTGACGTCACACAAGTATATTTTCTTTCTCTCTCTCTCTCTCTCTCTCTCTCTCTCTCTCTCTCTCACACAGACACACACACGCGCGCATGCGCACTTTACAGAGAGAAACACAGTTAGAGTATGATGGTGTCTTCACAGCTTTTCTGTTGTTCCTGAGAGAAGAGCGATATTACAGTCATAAATAAGATAAAAACGGCTGTAAACTGTGTATAAAGCGAGTGAAGGTCAGCGGGACTCCATGCTCTCTGAGGACGGACCGGGGCTAGCTTAGCATGCTAACTTCAGTAGATATCTCTGTTACATTTTATTTTTTATTTAACCTTTATTTTTCCAGGAAGGTCCCATTGAGATTAACAGAAATCTCTTCTTCCAGGGAGTTCTGGCCAAGGTGGCCATATAAAAATTTCACATAAACACATAACATACAAAAAATAAAAAAATAAAATAAAGTAATTAATTAAAACAGTTACATACCTCACTCGTTTTACATTGCAATATATTTGTAAACACATTCAAAGAAGGAATTATTTCTAGTGGAGTAATAGCTTGAAATTCATTCCACAGCCAAGGAGCACAGTAAGAGAAAGCAGATTTTCCATGTTCCGAGTGTACTCTAGGTACGTCTAATGTAATACCAGTTGACGATCTGGTGCTTTAGTTCTTTTTACGCAAACATAAAAGCCTAGTAATATAATTTGGAAGCATACCAAGCAATGCCTTTACAGTATATACTAATATATGTGATTTCCTTCTTTGATATAAGGAGGTCCAACCTACACAGTTATGTAGCAAACAATGACGAGTACGTGAACAAGCATTTGTTATAAAACGCAATGCAGCATGATAAACACAATTTAATCTTTTTAATAAATATATAGAGGCATGCATATAAATAATATCACCATAATCTAAAATGGGTAAAAAAAAGTACTCTGTATAATTTTCTTTCTAGCTCCAAAAGAAAAACATTTTTTTGCCGAAAAAGAAAACCCAGTCTCGGTTTTAATCTTTTTACCAAGTAATCAATATGAACATCAAACACCAATTTCTCGTCTATCCATATTCCTAGATATTTTTAAGTTGTTACTCTATCTACATGCACGCCATCAATAGAAATGATAGACGGAGCAGTGATCATAGAACGACTACGCGAAAAAATAATATACTTAGTTTTTTTTTCGCATTTAAAACTAATTTCAATTTGAGTAAATTATGCTGAAAAGTGTTAAAAGAATTCTGGAGAATTTCAATAGCTTGTGACAAAGAGGATGCGGTTGAATAAATAATTGTATCGTCAGCATAAAAATGTAGCTTTGCGGATTTTATTCCCTGTCCTAATTCATTTATAAAAATAGAAAAAAGAAGTGGTGCCAATAAAGAACCTTGGGGAACACCTTTTTTGACTGTTAACACGGATGAAACATAATTATCTACAGCAACACATTGCGTTCGATCAAATAAATAATTTTTAAACCAACTCAAAGCCGAATTACAAAGACCTATATATTTAAGTCTCTTTAACAGTAAGTCATGATCCACTAAGTCAAATGCTTTTGTCAAATCAACAAACAAGGCAACACAATGCTGTCTTTCATCGAGAGCAGTTATTAAATCATTTGTAATAAGTGTAGTAGCTGTTATCGTACTATGACCCGCTCTAAAACCTGACTGAAATGCATTTAGAATATTATGACTACCTAGATATTCTTTCATTTGATCATTTACTATAGATTCGAAACTTTTGCTAAGATCGGTAGTTTAGAAATAGGTCGATAATTATTTAAATCACAGGGATCTCCTCCTTTTAATAATGGCATAACCATAGCTGATTTCCAAGAAGTTGGAATTACATTAGTGGATAGACTTAAATTAAATATTGATGCAATAGGTTTAGCAATCAATTTTATCAGATCCACCTGATTTCTTACAGTCATTATAATTTGTCGGCTCTTCAATTTCCTGTTCGCCAGTGACCAGCAAATTACTGGTATCTGTTATCAAACTAGCTGAAATAAAATGATTATCAAACATATTAACAATATCAGCCTTGTCTGAAATTATTCTTTGGTCTACTTTTAAAAGTTTTGGAAGATCAGTTGATTTATTTGACCCTACAAGAGATTTAGTTAATTTCCAAAATTCAGAAGGATCATTCATGTTATTGTTAATTAGATTAAGATAATACTGGCTTTTGGAATTTTTTATCGATTTTGTACACTTATTTCGTAATTATCTATAATTTGACCAGTCCTCATCTCTATTTGTTTTCTTTGCTTTGGACCAGGCCCCATTTCTTTGTTTAATAAGATTTGAAACAGATTTATTAAACCAAGGATTATTTTTCCCACTCACCCGATATCTACGTAAAGAAGCATGTTTATCACAAATTTTCAAAAAAGTTTATTTAAAATAATCCCAAGCATCAAGCACATCAGGTATAGACGAAACCAAATGTAAGTCACTATTATACACATCATGCAAAAACGCTTGTTTATTAAAACTTTTTAATTGACGTCTAAATATAAATCTGGGTGTATTCTTAGGCATCTTAAAATTTCTCACACAGGATATTGCACAATGATCTCTAAGATCATTACAAAAAACTCCTATCGCAGAAAAAAACATGGGGAATATTAGTTAAAATAATATCAATCAAAGATGAATTACTCATACTCTTTCCATTTAGGCGAGTTAGACCAAATTAGACCAGTTATGCAACCTGTCTGTAAGCAATGAAATTGCCTCCTTGAAGCTGAAGGTGGGCGGTAACAACCGATCACCATCATATCAGACCCATTAGATAAAAATACTTTAATAGCTATAAGTTTAAAACATTTTAAAATACTAACTGACTCAATACAAATACAATTTATATTTTCCTTAATATAAACTGCAACCCCTCCTCCTTTTTTACTACGATCAGCTCTAAAAACATTATATTCATTAATATGCACCATGGCATCTGTAATCGATTTTTTCAACCAAGTCTCTGTGAGAATTATGTCAGCATCGGTCAAATCTGCCCAGATTCCAACTGCGCCCACCTTAATTACCAAACTTCTTACATTAAGATGGAAAAATCGTATACCATTACTTAATTTAAGTTAATCTGGTGTTTAAAGCTGAGCCAACTCTGGGCCTGGGTTGGGATGAATGTTACCTGAAAGCAGTAGCAGAAGCACAAACCACTTTCTTTGCCATGCCGCAGCTCGGACTGTTATCGGCGCAAATAGATGTAGCATAGTGGGTCAGTTTTACATTTCCTCTGACCAAGAGGCAGAACAAACTTTGCGGTGGATCACGCATCCAAACGGGCCACCAAGAGGAGAGTTCAAAGCCTCGCAGCGTCACCGCCAAAACACCGGTCCGTTCCGCAGCGGTCCCAGCCAATAAAACGCACAGACATAGCACAGATGCGTGTCCCCCATACCCAGTAGAAGACATCCAATCCACACCAACCATGAGCGGTTCCCCAATCCAGTCCACAGCGGCCCCCGAAGCCCACCGACGCGCGCAGGTGCAGTCTCTCCCATACAACAGCAGAAGGCCCGCTGCCCACACCAACCAATGGCATTCTCCATAGCATGGAGCAAAGTAGGCATACCGGTATAAAAGTCCACATTTTTTCAAACATGGAATAATCTCCAGTTAGTTAATAAAAAGTAAAATAATAAAATAAAAAGTGGTATAAACACACTACTAACAATTTTAGCAAATGTAAGACTTAAAAAACTTAAAAGACTGACTGACAAATTAACACAAACTCACACGAGCGGCCATCTTGGTTAGATCTTTATGCTTCTAAGGTTGCCTTATTTTTGATAGATTAGTAGATTCACCAGAGCACCTTAGCCGTTGGCCAGAGGTCTTTGTTGTTCCCCCATTCTCATATGAGTTTGAGTACACTCTAAGAGAAGGCAACGCTGCATTTTGACAGAGGAAAACTTTAAAGCTGACAAGGGATCAAAACACAACATACTTGATGTGATGGCTGTTGAAATGTATAAGCATAAAGCCTATCCTAGTTCCAAACAGATTGGCAAGGCTGCAGAAACTCTACTACTCAAGCACCCCTGTCTAAAAGAAAAGGTTCCACAACAGGTTATGAGGGTTGGAAGAACAGCCTATGCTTCAAAATGGGCAACTACAGGACCAAACTGACCAGGGCTGACATAAAGGGTGTGAGTGTGAATGAAGGAAAGTGAAGCAGGACAAATCCAGAAGGTTTAGCATCCAGAGGCAACATCGAATGACCCAGAAGAGGGGAAATTAATTTCCTTCCCAATCATCCCTGTGGACAGACTAAGGGCATTTTGGAAACCAAGAGGCTTGAGATGGTGGACCAGTTCAAGAAAGCTGTAGAAGGAAAAGACATGACTCTCATCCATCAGCATATGCAACACACCTTTCTCTCAGGCATGAAGAAATTTTGAATTCAGCTCCTTCAATTGCTGAACTAAAAGATAGATGTCCTGCACACTTTTGTGAAGCTCGAGTAAGTAAAAAAACTGTTACTAGGACCACATAGTGTCACTCGTCTTTGCAGCACTGCTTGAGCTGGAAAAAGTCTTAGTTTAATATCGATTGTTGATTTGTATGTTCTTTTGTTCCCAATGCAGCTTTACAGCTAATTTCACAGGATAACAAATCAAAATCTGCCATTTTCTTTCTATGCTGCTCTTGACAAATATACACCTCAGTTTCTGAAACTGTATAAAAAGAGGAAAATAGGATATTTTGGTGGGAAGACTTTTTGATGGCATATGAAGAACATGTAAATATATTTTAAGTGCATTGCATTACATTAAAGTAAATGTGAACACTCAACCCTGAGATCTTTGTGCAATGTATTTGTTTCTGCAAAAGGACAAAAGGACATTAATGTATCCAGAACAGGAGCCCTGGCAGGTCTTTCACTTTACTTAAAGGAGGACTCTCACAGATCTTCAACATTTGCAAGGTATTGTTATTGTCTTTTACATATCTGCAAGTACAATTACTTTAAATATTCTGAGGTAAACATTGCTATAAACAGTGGTAAAACATTCAGACTACAATTGCACCCATTATACAGAAAACAAAGAGCAATAATACATCCCATAAATCTCTTATATTCATTTAAAATGTTAAAATACTAAATTGCAGAATGCCAGTAATGACAATATGATTATAATAATACAATAATGATTCAGAAATTTATATCTAAAATGATCTTTCTGATATTATTCTATTTAAACCATGGATAGTATAATATAAAAAAATGTTTTACATACAGTAGAACCTCGGGTCACGAGAAACTTTGAATACGAGCAAATTGAATACGAGAAAACATTTGTAATAAATTTTGTATTGTTACGAGGG
This sequence comes from Silurus meridionalis, assembly GCF_014805685.1. Taxonomy (NCBI): domain Eukaryota; kingdom Metazoa; phylum Chordata; class Actinopteri; order Siluriformes; family Siluridae; genus Silurus; species Silurus meridionalis. The sequence goes on along the minus strand of NC_060887.1, from coordinate 324,983 downwards.
TGATCAGAAGCAAACTGGTCCAGTTAATGTGACTGTTGACATTAACTATGGTCCAAATCCATCCATAAGCTCCCGTTCTTACTCCGGAATAAACTGGAAGGCGGCTGCTCCTACAGATGGTGGGATGTGACAAAGCACAAATTAAAATTTTCTGTCAACATTACACTCTCAATGTCACAAGAGACATCCAGATATCCTAAATGCTCTGGACAGACAGTGGAGAGTGTTTCCACAATTTCCATCTCCCTCAAAACCAAAAAGCCAAAATGAATGACCTGTTGGACACTGCATCACCATGGTTATCCACGCTTTAGAAGAGTCATGAGATCCATGCTCCTTCATCTTCTTCATTTAGAGCAAGAATGGACAGAAGATTCATGCATGTGTGTGAACATCCATCTCATCCATTAGAGCCTTCTGAAATTCACCAGCAGACATCAGGCGATATACCTGAGGACATTACACAGAACACTGTTTGTCTTTAAAAATATGATAAAATCAGAGTTTTCATTGGTAAATGATTGATGTGTTTAAATGTGTGTGTGTTAGAATGCTTTGTGTTCTGTTACAGAAGGAGAATAATCTTTAAGAACTGAACTGATCACTCATGTTTTAGGTTAACCATATTAATACATATTTTTTATTATTTGATTTATTAAGTTGAATTTTATGATATGTGACTAAGTTTTGACACACACACACACACACATTCTCACACACACACACACACACACACACACACACACACACACACTCACACTCTCTCTAAATAAACTTTAATATTCAGTTTATTTATTTGAATTCTCCATTTACACAATCTATTGTTTATATTTCTCTACCATCCATCCATCCATCTATCCACACACACTCATATTAAAACCACAAAGGATGTGTAATGTGAAAACTGGGAGAGTGATGTTGTGTGTCATTGTATCTGCAGGAGTGGATTGTGGAGTA
>NC_060887.1:307837-323926 GCF_014805685.1 Silurus meridionalis | reverse complement strand
TCACCAAGAAGCCAGTCATCACGTCCTGCAGCTGCATAGATCACATAGATCCAGGAGCACAGCTGTAGGAATCTAAATCAGCTTATTATCCAGTCATCATCATGGGCCGAAATCATCATGGTCCCTGGAGACTCTTCTCTCCTTAATCTTCCATTGGTGTAATCCTCCAGCAGTGCCATCATGCAGCATTACACACGGGGGTCACCACAGCATTTATATGTTTACAGTAATTACACTGATCATTAACACCTTGGCAAAATCAGCATGAATTAGTGGCATCATCACCAGTGATACAATTTGAAGATGAAAATGTGACATGTGAACACGTTTCTTCATGCCAGTTTTGTCATGAACATCATTATAGTTAGGACTGAAAATGAGAACATAAAAGAGTAACGACTGTGTGAGAGCGTAATGGCTGCATTTCCAGATTTATTGAAGGAAAATATGTCGTTATTTACACTGTGTTCTGCAGTTATCTAATGGTAGGGGATTTGATGTTCTCCTGTATTCCATGCAGTCGGGCATCTCCTCCTCCTGCGCTCCCGTAGTGGAATGTGATGGTGAGACGCTGATTACAAATTTAGAGTGAATTTTTATTTAACATTTGAGTTAGATTTTATAAGAAGGTGTTTATGAAACAACTATCACTCAGTACAAACCCAAATAACCTGCAGGATTTCATCTTCATGATCACAACACTTCAAACAAAACATCTACAGTACATACAGGATTCAGGGCCATTTTTCGATATTTATATGTTACAGTAATTTTGTATTATTTATATTAGGAGTCTTTAACGACTCTGTGCATATGTTTAAAAAATGACCATGTTACTGTATGTACAATGATACTAATTGTGTTCATGTATTACAAACACTTTATTAGGATCACCTATGTCCAAAAACTTATGACCACCAGGCTGAAATAGTCCACGCAGGAACAAAACAGAGTAAGAACAGGAGCTTTGAGGGTTGGGATTTGGACTGTAGTTTATGTTAACAGTCTGCTACACTGACTCAGGACTACAGTTTGTATCTGATCATCACTTCACCTCAACATCATTTAGCTGTAATAAATGGACATTCAGTGAAACCCAGATGAGGACGGGTTCCCTCTTGAGTCTGGTTCCTCTTAAGGTTTCTTCCTTATGCCGTCTCGGGGAGTTTTTCCTCGACACAGTCGCCACCGGCTTGTTCATCAGAGACAAACTTACACATATTCATTTTTATCACCACATTATCTGTGTGAGAAATGCTCTATTTGTGCGTAATATTATGTAATCTGTGAGAGAGAGAGAGAGAGAAAGAGAGAGGGGGGGTGACGTCACAGGAGGAGTTCGGGGTGTGTTTGTGTGACATCACAGTAGGACACGTCTTTATAAGTCAGAACGTGTCTTTGTTTCTCATTTCTCAGAGAAGAAATCTAAGCAGATTGCTGAAAAGAAGGAGAAGCTGGAACACATGGAGAAAGTAGTAACAGAGTTTGATGCATTTATCAATATGATGATGAAGAAAAGCGCAATAGAGAAAGAACAGAACAACATTCTGGTACAGATGGTGCAGGAGCTGGAGGCTACTTTGGCTTCTGAGCAAAGGCACCGGGAACCAGACATAAAAGAGAGAAACTCCACACACCTCCAGAGCTGGGTGAGAAAACAAAAACAACTAGAGGAACATGTTGCTCAGCTTGAGACCACTTTGGAACAGAACACCATGAAGCTCGAACCTTTTCAGCATCACTTTGAGAAAGTGAAGAATAGTGCAGAGCATGAGAGAGATCATTTGATGAGAGACAGAGAACAACTGGAGGAACGTGTTGCTCAGCTCGAGGCCACTTTGGAAATTGAGAAAAAAAAATGGGAGGATGAAAGAATGAAGGCCAAAGTAGACATGGAGGAAAAGAACATCTTACAGCTCCAAACTATCAGAGCGCTCCAGGATTCTCTGAATCATTGTGAGGAAGAGAAGAATAGTGCTGAGCAGGAGAGAGATCATTTGATGAGAGACAGAGAGCGGCTGGAGGAACATGTTGCTCAGTTGGAGGCCACTTTGTTAAATGAGACAGAGAAATGGGAGGACGAAGAGAGAAGGCCAAAGAGACATGGAGGAGATGAACACTACACCTCCAATCTACTAGAAAGCTCCAGGATTCCTGAATCTCTGTATAGAAGAGAAGAAGAGAGCAGATCATGAGATTGATAATTTGATGAGACTTATAGTCAATAGTATGAAGCAGAGTGATTTTCTGTAGCTTGTAGATCGTCTCATCTTTTGATCATTTTTATATTTACAGATTTAAAACTTTAAGGGTACATTTAGTGTGTTTGTGACCATTTTGCACGAGTTCTGCAAATGATTTTATTCTTCCAAAACCCACACAATCAAGTATTTCAACGACCTCACCGTATTCACCAATCAAATCTTACAAATCCAGTGCCATCATGCAGCATTACACACGGGGTCACAGCATTTATATGTTTACAGTAATTACACTGATCATTAACACTGTGATTATGGTCGGTATATAAGGAAGTGCTGAATGTGTGATTAGAATCAGCAGTAATGAAGCAGTAATGAGCACAACATCTCTTATTCTTGAAGGCTGATTTATCAAGAGTAATAAATGTGTCAGAAGAACAGACAGCCAAGAGATGAAGTTGTGGATGGGACAGAGGGTTATGAAGCGCCCATAAGAGAATTACATGCTACTTTTTAGAGAATAATGAGGAATGTGGGCGTTACACATGTAGCTGAAGAGGTTTATAAAGACTGTGTGTGGACTGTGTTATTGGGAACCTCCATGGAACTGCCTGGATTTATTTTTACTGCATAAAGTCTAATACTTTAACACCACAATCCTGGATTCTGAACTTAGTTTTTTTTCTTTACTTGGTATTTTAACTTTGTTATTGGATTTGTTGCTATTGATAATAAATCAAGATCACAATAATCCCATTACATGTTTATGTGATTTTATTGTATCATGCATTAATAATGCTTGTGCTGTATTACATTCTTCTTCTTCTTCCTCTTCGGCTTCTCCTTAATATTAAAAAATGTTTTACATACATTAGATCCTCGGGTTCACGAGAAACTTTGAATCGAGCAAATTGGAATACGAGAAAACATTTTTAACACATTTTGTATTGGGTTACGAGTGTTGCACGAGTGTTGCACGAGTGAGCAAAGATTTTTAGCAATTTTTTTTCATTTCCGATGTTAGGGGTTAACAATTACCATTACAAAACCTTAAAATTTGTGTATATGTGTATTTATGGACTTATATTTTAGGATACCATCGTTTTAGGTTGAGCTCGCCTCCCAGAACGAATTAAACTTGTAACCTGAGCTACTACTGTAATTTGTTTTCCAAGTGGCAGATGTACATTTGCACACACACTCACTGAGCATGTATTCTTATTTCAGGATGAGTTGGAAGCCCAGGAGGAGCAGTGGCTCTGGTGTCAGTGGTGAATAAAGATGGTGTTTTCTTTAACACCTCGCCATGTGTCAATCATCTTTGAGGATCAGGTTGTAATGCCCCAAAGATTTTGGACTGATTCACTTGTAATTTAGTTTGGGCTTATGAACGCTCTACATTTGAGCTACCCTGAGAAGTTAAGTGGCTTTTTTGAGTTCATCCAGGTTTTCTTCTTAAATCTTGATGGTGAAAGGAAGCCGCTCAAACCAAAGTTACAGGCTCTGAGAAATGAGCTGGAGCAAACTATTTAGAGGTGGTAGTTTATTTGGTTCAACGTTGTTCACTAACTACTGTTAGACTACCGTATTTTCCGGAATATAAGCTGCTACTTTTTTACTTCGCTTTGAACCTCATGGCTTAAACAATGAAGTGGCTAATATATTCATTTTCCTGGGTTTTCGGTTTCACAAGCTTCAAGCCAAACTGAGCCCCATAACATTAGACCAATGAAATTGCGAGCGGGTTCAGGTGAACCAATGATACTCTTTATATTAAATCGTGTGCGCTCCCACTGAATCGACCCACACCACTTCATAAATATGGATGAGGTTCCACTGACGTTTGACCTGCGCTCACTCGCACTGTCTACAGGATAGGAGAATCATTCATCACGCTGAAAAACACACTTCACCTGTGTTCTGAGCTGCACGGCATCGAGAAAAGCTTCACCGATGGTGATTTTAAACGCACGACGATGCAAAGATAAACTCTCGAGAGAAATAGTTGTGAAAGGAAGGAGGAAGACAGTGAACAATGACTTTCTTGGTAGGATTCTGTTTAGATACAAGGCGTGTAACAGACACTGTCTTTTATTAAAAGCCTGTGTAAAGTTCATTAGTTTCAATGTAGGAACCTGCGGCTTATAGACAGGTGCGGCTTATTTATGTCCTAAATAAAAATCTTTGTCAAATTCAGTGGGTGTGGCTTATATTTGAGTGTGCTTAATAGACCGGAAATTACTGTAATCACACAATGCTGTTTGAATTCATGGGTCATTCCAGGTGAACTAATCAGTTCTTTTTAGCCAACCCTCTCAGGTCATGGCGATGCCGTGCAGCTCAGAACACAGGTGAAGTGTGTTTTTTCATGCTCGGTTGTTTTCAGCGTGAATAATGATTCTCCTTTCCTGTAGACAGTGCGAGTGAGCGGCAGGTCAAACGTCAGAGGAACCTCATCCATATTTATGATGTGGTGCGGCCCGATTCAGTGGGAGCGCACACGATTTAATATAAAGAATTTCATTGGTTTACCTGAACCCATTTGGCAATCTCATTGGTCTGGTGTTATGGGGCTCAGTTTTTTGGCTTGAAGCTTGTGAAACCGGGAAAAACCCAGAAAAAATGTATATATTAGCCACTTCATTGTTTAACCTTCATGTTGGTCCCCTACTGATTATTCTCCTACTTCCCCCGTTCTCTCACCTGATCATTATTATTATCCTCCCATATCTTCCCCTGAGTCTGATCCTGATTGCTCACCCATGTCTTCTGCAGCAGCAATGGCCCTAAACTCTTCGTTCCCAATAAATATGCTTAAGTCTGCCTTGTACATTGTTTTTGTTTCTCCTACACACTTATAACATTAGTCAGACCCTATTCTACTCTATTTATTATTAACTGATTATTATTCTTTTAATTATACTTGGAGTAAACAGGTTACATGAGTTTGATTAAATAAACTATACTAGTTATTAGGTCACACGCTAGATAGGGTGGATTAGATCCATCACCCCATTATCAATTAGTCTCACACTCTATGCTTACTTCTTTTTTAACCCGTTAACAAATATACATGTCACATAACACAAAAATAATTGTATTTATTTATATATTCATGAATAAAAAAATGAAACATAGACAAAAAATCTAAATGAGACAAAACCTAAGCAAAAAATCTTGCAAAATCGAAAACAAAAAAAAACAAAAAACAAAAATCGACCAAAATCGACATCATTACCCACCCTCAAAGCATCAACGGATAAACCTAATCACAACATGATGAACTGGGAGTGGGCGAAAAACCGACAGTAAACAAATTTTATGTGGCGCGACAGTGGACTCACCACCAAGGTCATCCTCAGTCATGATTGTACAAGTAACTAACAAATGTGAAAACATAAGAAAATAAAAGCAAATGAAATTTGATGCAGTCCAGTGCAAAGTGGCTTAACTATGGAATGGGTGATAGTCGTCTGATCCAGTGCGGCAGAGGAGCAGGTATAGAACTGTGAGACTGCACTGAAGACCACACCGCATCGTGAAACCTCAAATCACCACCGTGACGACTCGATGAGAATACCATCGAGTCTGTTCCGATTGTGTGAAATTTGCGACAAAGGATAGGACGACAATTCCAATCACATAGCCAGAGAAGGTGATGGTGTATGCGTTACAAAGGTGCTTTGCATGACGAAGTCCGTGAACAGAAAACTGTGAGTGCTCGGAGCAACCAGCGAGCAGGCAGGAACTCCAAACGATTGGACAAGGGTAATAGCCCTCGCACATGAGAGACGGGTGATCAGCTGAAGTCCTGCAGGAAGATCATAGACAGAGTTCTGGATGGAATCTAGCCACATTCCATCTGGGGAGAACATGTCAGCATGGTGCAGAATGTCCATCACCGGTCTGAACTGGTCCTCATCAGTTTCCCAAACGAATTCCTCCTTTTCTGGAGGAAACCTGAACCATTTCGGGGTAAATGATGGCACCATTTACCTAAAGGACAGGTGGGCTGCTCCAGGCACCACAGGCAATGCTTTAGAAGAACAAGGAAAAACAAGCATCGCATGAGTAGGTCTAAAGGTGACAAAGTTGAAGCGATATCCTCAGCACATGCTTCCATGTCGCACACGTGCCTTCATGCAGACGCATACCTTGCAAAGGCCACCTTTGTTCACCAGATGCCATGTTCCTGCACACAGCATAAAATACACACAACAACAACATGATTTATATACGATATAATCAAAGAATCAGAATTGAAGCGTAGAAAGAGTTTAGTGCTTTTAGTTATAAGGAAACGTTTGTTACAGTCATTTTTTCTCATTGACTAGGGCCATAATCCCTCCATCCAAATCCACATAGATGTTTTGATCCATATCTGTGGAGATGTTTTCTGTAGAAGACTCTTCACCTGTAATTTTATACACTGGGAGCTGTACGTATTGTCTAAACAATGACAAGGAATTCCACAACAGATAAAACATGCCACGGCTGCAAGGATTATTAAAATTGTAGTCCCAGTCTGACCCTATTCTACTCTATTTATTAGTATATTATGTTAATTATACTTGGAGTAAACAGGTTACATGAGTTTGATTAAAATATGGGATAAATAGGTTAAATTAAGCTACTTCATTGTATCTAATAGATTCTATATTAATTATTAGGTACATTTGTTGGATTAATATAAAAACTAAACTATAAAAGCTAATCTTAGCTAGTCACTGAAGTTACCCATGCTAATGTCGCTAAATAATTACTTTGTACTTTTCGAGTCTTCTACTAAATAATCTACAATATTTTACCATAATTATTTAGACGACTTACCAGGTACCTGTATGAAGAAATGTTCAATAGAAGAGAATTTTTAATGTTTTTTTTAGTTGCTGCTAATCGCTGCTGCTTCTTGCTGCTGTTGGTTTGTTTGGTGGTTGTCAATTTTAGTGTCTCTTTACTTACAATTGGTAAATTCACAAATAAGAAACAAAAGCACGCTTTGAATTATATAGACGTGTCACACTGTGACATCACACCTAGATTCCCCGCCCTCTGCCGGTGACATCATCATGTCACTCACTTTATTTCTCTCTCTCTTTCTCTCTATCTCTCTCTCACACACACACACACACACACACACACACACACACACACACACACACACACACACACACACACTCTACATGTACAGATTACAGAGGAAGATTACACACAGGAAGTTGAGAGTGACTATATGAATGTTGTAGAATCATAAATGACCAGATGAAGCTGACTGAGGTGAACCCTGAAACTAACCCAGAAACAGAGTAGGAACATTCTGACCACCTGCTGGTTTCTTTTTGAGAGACTGCTGAAAGGAAATTTCTTGAACTATCTATGGATTCAGTCTCGGTTGACTTCATTATTTTGAATAGAAGTGACCGAACTGAACTCTTAAACCGAGTCACTTGAACTGAATCTAAGGAGTCGAAATCATCGAATCAAATCTTTTTGAACTGAATTGACCAAACTGAATGGACTGAATTATTAAAATGAATCTATTAAATAGTTATTTCTGATGTTTTTCTACTAACTGCAGTTGTCAAAAGTTATACTTGAACTATGATGTTATGAGGCTGCATTGGAACTAAACTTTATAGTATTGTGTGTATCAGATGAACCCATGAAGAACTCATGTATTGTAAACTGATTTAATCTCTGTGTTATTGTGATTTAATATTTAAACTGATGCTGTGAATACTGTTCAATAACTGTTTATTTTATTTTCTATAAAAAAAATTATTTTCAATACAGATTTATTTCCTATAAAACTAAAGCTGTGTAATTATCACCTCCTGAGCCGAACCTACTGCCCGAAGATATTCATTTATTGTCAGTGGCTGTCAGTTGACACAGGTTTTACACTTGCCATTTTACATTAGACTTTTTGCAGCAATCGATTTTTTTTATTGAAAAATCAACAATCACAAATACAAAAATGTAAACAGAAATTCTTCATTTTCCCTTTTTAAACAACAAAGAGCAAACACCCCCATCCCGCCACCCAAAACACAAACAAACCCCCCAGACAAAGACACACATGCACACGCACACACACACACCACATCCCCCTGTTAAAACAACTGAAGAAACAGAAGAACGGTTATGCATATAGTCCAATTTTTGACCGAATTAGATCTTTAATCAGTCTCCTAAAATAAGATATATCAGGTTGCCACTTGCAAAAAAAAAGGTGTCAGTAGAACCCCTCAGTGTATATTTTATTTTCTCCAACTTAAGAAAAAACATCAAATCTTTAAACCACCGAGAGATGGAGGGACATCTTATTGCTTTCCAGTGTAGAAGTATGCAACATCTGGCCAACAAAGATGAGAAGGCTAAAACATCTTTGTGTACAAAACTCAGTAATACTGACTCATTGGTAATACTAAATATAGCGATCAGTGGGCATGGCGTCAATTATGGAGGACATAATCCCGAAAAAACCTGTCCAGAATGCATGTAATTTTGGGGACAGATAAAACATATACTTAAATGACTTAAATGACAGGAGGAAGCATGACATCTGTCACATCTGTCCTCAATCCCAGGATAGATTTTTGCCTGTTTCAGAGGGAAAATTGCGAAGGCATTTAGACACAAAGCTGCGTACTTGGAGATATTCGAAAAAAATGAGCTAGGAGTAGGCAGCCCATACTCCAAGGACAGGCTGGTGAAACTTCTAAAGATGCCATCTTTGTACAAATTATAAAGTCGCTTGATGCCTTTTTCGTGCCATTTCAGCCAAAGCTGAATTTAAAAATGACGGGGGAAACAAATGATTTTTATTCAAGGGACCCAGTGCTGATAGAGCCCTAAATTTAAAGTGACACCTAAACTGAAACCAAATCTTAAGTGTGTTCAGTACGACTGGATTGTCAGTATATTGAGATGGTTTGATCGGAAGGGGTGAGCAAAGCAGAGAAGATACAGAGGATGATCTACAAGACAGTAAGAGTTTTAGGAAAATAAGGGGAAAAATGTAGACGTGCCATGAGTATGAAGTTGAAGAGATATTCGAGGTGGAAAATAGAGACGCATATGAGGAACAATAGTCACTCCAGAAAACAGGCCTTAACTATACTCAAACAGCATATGCACATACAGTATATTCAAAACACAGGTAGAAATTTAAGTGGAAAAATCATATAAAAATATATAAAAATATAAAAATGAGAAGAGTAATAGGTTAATAGGCACAACACATCGTCAGATAATAAAGAACGTAGGAGAATAGTTGCAAGAATTTGTATAAGAGGTACACTGTCCAAAACACACAGGAAGTAAGCATGAGAGAGCATGAGCTTAAGATGCAGGCAGGATGAGAGTAAGACAGGAAATGTTATATAAAGAAGTATTATGGCATAAGAAATATATTTTAAGAAGATTTTAAGAAAAACTAAGTAAAAGACGAGCTATGAAAATTAGGAAAAGCATTTGGAGAAAAGTGCTGGTGTGTTAAAACTAAAGCCCTGGTTGTAAAACTAATAAAAACACGTTTTATACAAAGTCTACACAAAACAAAACAAAGGATGATTTGCAGACATAGGAAAAACCCAGACGAGATTTTTAGAAAAGGTGTGAATATTTGGATGATCTGTTGCATTGTTGTGTACAAAGTGCACGATCAGGGATGTTTTTAAGACAAGGTCTCCATCAAGAGATATTTTTGTACATGTAAATTAGAATCGTATGGATGTGAACGAGGCCTCCTGGATATGGGTGGAATTTTAACTAAGAATAGGTAGAAACTTACCAGAAAACACGTGAGCAAAAGGTGGGATATGCAAAGCCCCATAAAATCAATGATGTACGTAAATTGTGAGGAGGAGATATTAGACACAATATGTACATTTTACTAGGTGTGAGATATAAAAATAAGGATTGTTTATATCAAATTCGCACTGCATGTGAAAGCTGACGGGTGTCATTGCTGTCAGGATGATTCTCTCCGAGAGCTCCATGGGACGGGTCTGAAGTGACTGCAATAAAGCTGATTTTCTCCTTCTCATTCGTGACTGGAAGATGTCTTCATTTGGTTTGTTTATGTATTATTTGAAGTTTTGTAACTTATTGGTAAATGATTAGTGAACAGCTAAAACTAATTTGAGTATTGAGCCACAATTGTTATGTCTATTCGGACATGGGGTCTGAGTTACGAGACCCTGACCACTGTACTGTAACTCAGTGTCAGGATGTTACTGATCTTCTTATCGCCTCGGCATCATGGTGGAGTCTCCTGTCATCAGAGAGTCTTTACCATGAGGTGCCGTGTAGAACATCCAGTGGTCAGTATGAGAGAATTGAATAACAGAATATAAGATTTTTTCTCCAAAGTTTAAATAACATTGGATTTTTTCCATTTGATGAATTTTAACTTCATTCATTTTTTCATTCATGTATTTTTGCTCTTGTTGTGAAGTGAAGTTTGTGTCATTGCTGCTACACTGTGCATCTGAACGATCACGACTCAAATCTCACAATAAACTTTAGGGTTTTATCACATTTTCTACTTTCATTCATCTGATTGTCTCCCCAGTGTCCAACTGCTCCATGGCTTTGTGTATCAGTCACCTCACAACTATAGCAAAGAGTTTTTATTATTGACCGAGTAAATTCCAAGTGATTCAGTGCTTATGCTCAGAGACTGACCTGATTTTTTTCAACTATTGCTGAATGTTTGTTTACATTCACAATATTCATTATTATATGCACATTATATTCCACATGGATCGTGCAGTACAGTGTACAAGTTGTTAATAACATTCTTGTGTATGTTTCTATTTTCTTTATAGTGATTAATCTGTAGGATAAATCATATAAATGTGGAAATCTTCATATAATAATAATCATAAAAATGTATAATTTTAGAATATAAAGTATGTTTAAATGTAGACCTTCAGGTACTAAAGCACCCTATTGCAATACAGTATTATTATATAATATAATATATTATTATTATTATTATTATTATAATGGCAAACTGTGTTTATAAAATTAATTTGAAAATAAGGCTGTAATACTGCACTGTATTTAACTGTCTGAAACAGATTTATTCTAGTTTTAAACATATTGATAGTCATTTTTATTTATTTTTTGTTGTATTTTGATGTTTTAATTTCACTTCAGTAAATTATGACTTTAGGTTTTTAATTTATTACCCAGTAAAAGCCTTGATATTTATAAATGTGTATTTAAAACACAGATATTTAAAAAAGAATAATACATCAAAAGATCTAATATCTACCAAACTACAAAAATCACTCAGTGTTGAATTGAGGTTTTTGGACATTTATTCCAGCTCATAAATCCTATAAAACATGCAGCATTAAACATGAACTTCCAGCAGATGAACATCTCATAATACTGTCTGGAAGTGAGAAATGTACAGGTTGTTTTTACTCCATACACATGAACTTACTTTGATCAGAAACACAATCATACTCCAAATCAATTCATCAATAAAGTCAATAAAAGAATCCCAAACTGCTGTGTGTCTTGTCCTCGCTATTAATGACGTCATTAGAGCTCCACTACTTCTAATTACCTGCTGTGACAGTGAGCTCTAATACACATCACACTGCCACCTACTGGTCATTTATGATTCTGCAACATTCATAGAGTCACTCCGGTCAACTTCCGGTTCTCAACTCGGATTCACTCGCTTTATACACAGTTTACAGCCGTTTTTATCTTATTTATGACTGTAATATCACTCTTCTCTCAGGAACAACAGAAAAGCTGTGAAGACATGATATTTTATCCGCTCTTTACCTCTGTAATGTGCGCATGCGCATAGTGTCAGGTAAAAAGAGACCGGGTTACGTCACAGACGGAGGGCGGGGCATCTGCCTGTGACGTCACAGTAAGGCAACGTCTATAATTGGGAACGTCTCTGTTTCTCTCATTTCCAAGGTTTTGCTTGTGAGTAAAGAGGCATAAACATGGAGCTCTTCAGAAGGTTAAGAGAATTTTTTCAAAGCAGAAGAACAAAGAAAACTAAGCAGATTGCTGAAATGAAGGAGAAGCTGGAACACATGGAGAAAGTAGAGAAAGACTTGGATGCATTTTCTCTTCTAATGATAGAGAAGATAACAGAAGAGAAAGAAGAGAAAGCTATTCTGCTACAGACGGTGCAAAAGCTGGAGGCTACTTTGGCTTCTGAGCGAAAGCAGCAGGAACAGGACATAACTGAGAGAAGCCAGAGCTGGCAAGAGAACAAAAACAACTGGAGGAACATGTTGCTCAGCTTGAGTTTATTTTGGAGCAGACCATCATGGAGCTCCAGTCTTCCCTGAAAATCCAATGAGGAACTGGAGAAAACTGTAGACTGTGAGAGAGAGAGCTGGACAGAGAGAACAAAAGAAAGTGGAGGAACATGTTGCTCAGCTTGAGGTCACTTTGGAACAGACCACCATGGAGCTCCAGGATACTCAGAATCACTGTAAGAAAATAAAAATAGTGCAGAGCAGGAGAGAGATCATTTGATCAGAGAGAAAGAGCGACTGAGGAACGTGTTGCTCAGTTTGAGCCCACGTTGGATTTTGAGGAAAAACAAGAGGACGAAAGAGAGAAAACTAAACTTGACATAGAGGAGAGGAACAACTTACAGCTTCAGACCAACAGGGGGCTCCAGGATACCCAGAATCTCTGTGAGGAAGAAAAGAAGACTTCAGAGAATAAAACAGATCATTATATGAGAGTCCGAGAGCGATGGGAGGAAATTGTTGCTCAGCTGAGACAAGAAAACATTCAAAAGAAAAGGAGAAATAGAAAAAAAAGAAGACGACAAGAGAAACAGAGAGTCTGAACACTTTTACTACAGCGAGACACAATAAACACTATTAAATAAATAAAGATTTTGAATTTCAATCATGTCTAATGTCTCTTCATCACAGAGAGCATTCAATGATGGCATTTTTTTTCTTGAAATCCACTTTAGTAAAGTCAGTGATGTTTGATGTCCTTAAAGAAAAGGAATTTGACAGAGAGTGAAGTTGAGGTATTTTCTTGCAGCTTTAGTGCTTTGTTCATTTTGAGCTCTGAAAGCAATATAGCTGACAGTTAATGTGGGGCAGAACCTGATTCACTTAAACATCTGTACTTTATAATTAATCACATGGATTGGCACAAGAAAGTGGATGATCTTTCAGCAGTTATTCTGACAGGGTTAACACTGGATTCACCTCACAACACCTGAACACTACTAGAAGCAGATCTGTGGCTGATGGGACTAGTGACTGACACCAAGCAGGGCTGAGCATGTGTGTGTGTGTGTGTGTGTGTGTGTGTGTAGTGTGTGTGTATGTGTGTGTGTGTGTGTGTGTGTGTGTGTGTGTGTGTGTGTGTGTGTGTGTGTGTGTGTATTGGTCCTGTTGACTTCAATAGTAAGAAATGTAGATCTGAGATCCTGATTATCTTTTATTACCAATAAGGCAGTGGTTTTAACCTTTTTGAGGCGTGACTCATTGTTTACATGAAGAAAACACAGTGCATGTAGTGCGTCTCAGGAGCCCTGCAGTAAGTGTGCTGTGTGCATGTGATTGATGAATGTGCAGGTAGAAATTCAACTGAAACTGCATTCAATCTGGTTGATTATCAAGCAAGTTATTTTTTAACTACATTTAAGTTCCTGTTATAGGATAACTATAAGAATACAATACAATACAAAACAATACAATACAATACAATACAATACAATACAATACAATACAATACAATACAGGTGTGAATCTACCTGTCATGATGAGTGTATTGGAAAGTGTATTTGTAAATTATCTGCTAGGTGGCAGTAGTGGCACACTCACTGGTAAGCTGTAGAACAGGGGTCACCTACGGTGGCCGAGAAGTGCAAAACAGATTAACAAATCCGAAAACAAAATAACAAATCCGAAAACAAATTAACAAATCTGAAAACACAAGTCAGACAAACTGGAAAATGTAGGTATAGTTTGTGAATGTAAACTTACCGATCATTGGACAAGACACCTGTCAGTCAAGATATACAGGTGAATGACAGGTGTCTTGTCCAACCATTGATAAGTTTCCATTCACAAACGATACCTACCTTTTCCGGGTTGTCTGACTTGTCGCTGTGTTTTCAGATTTGTTAATGTGTTTCGTGCAATGATTCAGACAAACCTGAAAAGGTAGGTATAGTGTTGTTTCCTTTGCAGACTTTCCTGAAGCCCCTAAATTAATAATGGTCATAGTGACATTGGTAACATTGCATTAATGTAATAATATCTGATAGCCATTAGAGGGCACTCTCGTGCTGCATGTGGGTGTGTTTGCAGTGTGCAGAGTAAACGAGTAAAAAACGCTGCGCAGTCATGTCTCCGGTTCTTTCTGCGCATGCTCCGAACTTAATGGGATAATATGTGTTTTATAGCATAATGATGCAAACAACAGTATTTACATTCATCACATTACTGTGCTGGAAAACAATAAAAATTAAATAAAAATGAAGAAAAAGTGTAGAAGAAGAAAAGCGGGACAAATACAGAGGTAATGCGATGTAATATATGATCATATAAATAAACTAAGTTTAGTAAAAGTTTGTGAAAAAACTTTATAATGGTCCAGTTTTTAAAGTTTATTCTAAAAGTTATAAATAGTGTAATAATGTCTGAGTTTCCAGAGATCCGTGATTTAGTAACATTTAAATTTTTTTTTGTCACATGATACGTTTTAACAACATTTGACTCTATAGTTGTGTAGAATTTGGGGATTTGTGGTATTTGTAATTCGAAGTGGTTAATTTGGTAATGTTTGTTTATAACTTGGTTTATTTAAAAAAAGCAACATTTGATGTAAAATTCACTTTAAAAGTGTAGTACAGTGTAATTCATCGTGATACCGCTAGAAGGAGCTACTCCAATGGCAGTCAGCTTCAGATCAGTGTAGTGGTGGATGGAGTTCACCTGGAAGCATCAGTGGATTTCATGCTGAAGATGCTGAATAAGCTGGACATTGACATTTTTTAAATATATTTTATATCATATTTCAACAGATCAACGAATAAAATAATGCTCTTAGCATGGAAAACGGTGTATTTGTGGCCTGTACACAATAATATAGAATAAAGACAAGAAACAGCATTGAGCAAGTATAAGAAAAAACATTTGTGTTTGGATAAACAATGGTTTTTTTCTTTTCTTTTCTAAAATAAAAACGTTACTTATGTTCGGGGTCGATTTGACTCCGATCAGATATCAATGTTTGTTTGTTTTTAAAGAAAAAAAGAATAAATGCTTTTATTTTACACTCATTAAAGACAATGTAGTTATGAACAAATTTTCTTTACAAAACACAGGAAGCTGAAAGCAGCTGAGATGTAAATATCAGAGAGAACATTAAATATGATGTCAAATGTAGTGACAGATATTTTCATGTTGACCTCCTAATTGAATTATCAAGATAACATGCCACTGTAGGAAAGGAAATAAAAGGAATCTGAGGATACTAACAGAAAGGATGTTTCATTTTTTTCCTTTTGCACTTATTACACACAGATTTAACCACACATTTGCACACTTTTGTACCATTCGACCTGTACAACGACAACACAAGTGAACATCGCGTGCCTGGCATTCCAAAGTGTTTTCTCGTTTGCAAGGCACAAAGATCCAGCAAGCAGGAGTGACAATA
This sequence comes from Silurus meridionalis, assembly GCF_014805685.1. NCBI lineage: Eukaryota > Metazoa > Chordata > Actinopteri > Siluriformes > Siluridae > Silurus > Silurus meridionalis. The sequence goes on along the minus strand of NC_060887.1, from coordinate 308,036 downwards.
GGTCTGGTGTAGGCATTGTGCTCTTTCACGGGCCAAAGGGGTCCTTGGGCGACAGGTAGCTTGGCCAAGTAGACTGAGGTGCTGGGTTTACCACGGCTGCCAGGGAGTATTTTAAAGGTTGTGTGGTGCGACTTTTGGTCATCAAAGGTTTCCTAGGGATTGTGGCTCCCCTTCTTTCTCACTGTCCACTTACGTGCCT
>NC_060887.1:297669-307737 GCF_014805685.1 Silurus meridionalis | reverse complement strand
ATGCCAAAGTGTTTATAACTAACTGAGGTTGTTAAAAGTTTTATTTTAACAGTAGATGTTATAAGACTTCATTCTAACTAAACTTTTATTTTTAGTTAGGATTTAAATGAGGTCCAAAACTTTATTAAAATAAACAAAACACAACAAAATTTTAAATAAAACATGTTCATTAAACATTACAATAATTATAGATTTTTACTTTATTATATGTAAGACATGTGCTCACATGCTGAATCTAAACCTGCCCAGAGCTTTACAGATTTTTACTCTCCAGTGCTGCAATTTCCTGTTCCTCAGGAATTATAGAGGAAGTTGTAAGGATGGTCAGATCTTTCCATGAGATCAGACCCTGAGAACTGCCATGCAACAAAACATTAAACTTTCTAATCTGAGGAGAAGATCTCTTTAATGTGAGGAGAGGAAGACATCTGTTCAGCTGCCCACTTACCCATCCTTGAACCCCCTCTTTCCCTCCTGGGGATATGACCGGGTCATGGAAAGATGATTAAGAAGTTCCTAGAATTCAAGCTACTATACTTGCATACTGCATTTATTATAATTTAAGAATGTATTCATTTTAACTTTACATGTTTGGTATCATTTTAAACGTCTCAGTGCGATTGGAAATGTGATCTCAGTACAATATCAGTAGAACAGACCAAAAATAAAGATCTCAGGTTTGGGGAAAATTCTGTCCTACTGATGTGAGATTTGTCCTGGAGAAGATCTTTATCAGGTGTTTTTGTATTTTCTACCACAGGAGGGGTTTTTAGGTCACCTCCAGTCCCAAATAAAGAAATTAAAAATAGCTCCTACAGTCAAATAAATGGTTTTTATTGTCATTTTAATCATATGCTGTACAGTTGGTGCAGTACACAGTAAAACATAACAATATTGCTTGAAGACAGTGCTCCATAATACAAGACAAAATGACACAAAGCAACACAGAACTAAAATCTAAGTAAGATGTGAGGTGCCCACCCAATGCCCACCCAATGGCCCAATGACGGAATCCACTGGTGTGGGTGAAGGTATGCTGCGTGTTAGTCTCTCGTGCGGCTGTAAAAGATTACTCAAATGGATTGCACTTTGTTACATAAATCTAATTTTTACCTCTAATCTGACTACAATTTATAATAAAGATTTAACTTGAATATCTCTAATTTAAGATGATCAACTTATTGGTTGCATTCCGTCTTTTCAATTAATCATTCATTATGGATCTGAGTCGCTTAGAACCTTGTGCTCGGCTAACGATACCTGCTCAAGGAGGCACATTGGCCAGTCTGAATCTTAGTCAGAGGATATAACGGTAAACTAATATTCTTTAAGTAGACCTCTCAATGCTTGCTCATGCATAAAGAATAATGTATTTAGTCACTTAGTTATAACTTGCTAAATCAGTGATAGTCAGAAATCAGAAGGTCTCAGACGTTGTGCTCTATGCTCCATCCGTTCATGAGCCTTTAGTTTGTACGATCCTGGTCATAGATTTGTGGTAACACCAGGCTACATAATCAACTAGATATAAATGATTTCAGGAAGTTTCAGAGTTAATCAAGAATTTTACATTTATTTGCCAGGCAATAATCAATAAACAAATGTCACATCTAAAACAAATAATAGAAGCATGACATGATCAGCATAAAACCAAATATTTTAACAATGCAGTTTACTAAAGAAATGTTAAAGAATCACTGTACCTGGCAATAGAGACACACAGAGAAGTTCTGACTACAGAATGCTTGTTTCACCAAAACCATCGTAAACAATTGTAAATTTAAAGTGATAAAAGCTTTGAAAATCCTTTCTTGGGACAGGATGTGACCTATAAACCAAATGTCACCTAGAACACCTGGTAAGGATCTTCTCCGGGGCAACACTTATGTGAGTAAGACAAAATTTCCCCAAGTAGGACAGAATTTCCCCAAACCTGGGGTCTGATATGGGACTGAGATCATATTTCCAATCTCACCAAGACCTTTAAAATTATACCAAACATGTGAATGTAAAATGTATAAATTCCAAAATAATCATGGGTCAACCCACAAATGGCCCCTTTATGGTGTTGTTATGGGACCACAGTGGGTGAGAATTGGGTCCCATTTATTAATTTAATGATTGACTTCTGTGGATGAACTTAATGTGTACTTAATCTTAATATGGAAAATCCACTGTCAAACCATTTCAAACCTTGTTACAATGTAAAACTGTGCCTGACCAAACAAAGAACTAATATTAGTTGATTTTATGTGCTGCTCTATGATTAAAATTACATGGTTGATTATTTGAACTGTGCAAAATAAATGACTTTAACTCAGAATGTGTAAATCACATATAATTCAAATTAATTCAAGTAAAAAAAAAAACAGGAAACAGGAATAACAGAATTACTAATGTAGAATAGTTCACTGGTGGGTCTATGCAGATTCCTCGGCTGCACACCTACAAAACAGTAAAGAAAGAGAAGACAGAAAAGGCAATTTAGTACATTTTAAAATACTACTATTCACAGCAGCATCTAAAAAAACATGCATCAATATTACTGAGACATATCCTAGAATCTCATCAGTGAATTGTTCCCACCTCTGCCTCACACAGTAATAACTTATGCCAGGGGACCAGTCATGGAATCCAAAACTTAAGAATGTAACAATTAAAATAGCAACCTTGCGTCTAAACTTGACTCTTAAACGAATATTTGGCTTTTGCCAAAAGCCAGTGATTGAACAATGGTTCTGATCAGCTGAAAGATGTAAGTCACACCTCGGATCACAGAAAGTTCAACGCACTGCAACTGAAGAAAACATATGCAAATAAAAAAAACACCAGCAAATCAAGAAAACATCTTCATCAGTTAAACAACACGAGCTGCAAATCCTCACAACGCAACTAAATACAGAAACGTCCTGCAAATCCTCACAACACAACCAATTCATTTACACTGCAAACAGCACAGACCACAAAATAAATGTTTCATGGGGACCCCAACAAGTGACGACCCCGGGACTGCTTGTTCAGCGGTTATTGATCAGTGGTTGTGTTGATGATCTGAAGGATAAGTTTTTTGTTTATTTTAACATCCTGATCATGATTCCTTGGCTTTGCCAGTTAACATAATAACGTTTTACAGTTAATTGTGTAGTTCATCAGATTATTTATTTTAATAATATCCAAAAGGCCAAGGAATCATAAACAAACAATGATAAAATAAACAAACAACTCACCTTTCAGGTCCTCGACACACATCAACACCACTGACGAATAGACATCGAACAATAAGCAGTTCCAGACGGGTTTGTCACTTGTTGTGGTCCCCTTGAAACATTTTTTTGTGATCTGTGCTATTTGGTTGTGTTGTGAGGATTTGCAGCGTGTTTCTGTGTTTGGTTGTGTTGTGAGGATTTGCAGCGTGTTTCTGTGTTTGGTTGTGTTGTGAGGATTTGCAGCGTGTTTCTGTGTTTGGTTGTGTTGTGAGGATTTGCAGCGTGTTTCTGTGTTTGGTTGTGTTGTGGGGGTTTGCAGCACATGTGTTGTCAAACTTATAAGGTTGTTTTTTTTTTTTTTATTTGCATGTGTTTTCTTAAGTTGCAGCGTGTTGAGCTCTTTCAGCCACCGTATAGGATGCCTTGAGGATAATTTATAAGATATAGAGAGTAATTGATAAGATATTTTTTAATCTCCAGGTGAAGTATTCCTTTAATTAAACAGGGGCAAAAACAGTGATCGGGATTAAATATTATTAATTGTGCAGCACTAGCTATAGGTTATATGACTTACACTTCCGGCTGTACTGCCCTCCGATCACGGTCCCGCTGAGCTCTCAAAGCACGGTTTAACGTAATCATAACGTATCATATTTTTAGTAATGTTTAGAAATAATATAAATATGAACGTTTTTTATTACCGCTACCTATTTCACCTTAATCACATTAAAATAATGTTAAGTATTGTCACAATCTCCTCAGAGCTTTTCTCTGTGTATTGTATATACACATGTTATAAAGGTAGTGAAAGAGAAAGAGACTCCACAGTGCTTTTACTGTTTCACCCTCCTGTTATCATGAGGACACTATATGGAGAAAACACAGGTGAAAATGGTTTGAAAAATCTTTATTTCCACATTTTAGTAGACAATGTCCTAGTTATCTGCTAATCGTTAAGAATGTTCAGTTTTCCACAGGTGATTATCTCTGAGGTAAACCAGTTCACTCTCCACACTTTCCTTCTTTATATCGTGCCTGTAACTTTAATTACCACACAATCTTTCAGAAGTATACATTAAATGAAAACAACAGTAAAATGTGATTAATTTAAAACAAAAGATAATTTCTTACAGTGACAGAGATGTCAGGTTATCCAGGTCATGTCAGGTCAGGTCAGGTTATCCAGGTCAGGTCAGGTTATCCAGGTCAGGTCAGGTGATCAGTGGTAGTGAATGAAGACCGTTTCTTCAGAATGAGAAGGCGGGAACACAGGAGTAAATGGGAGACTCTGTGAGCTCCACAAGCGATTTTTTCTTTTTTTCTTTTTTTTTTAACTAAAGGTCGTACTATGTTATTGTTAATATATTACAATTTTTTTCATATAAAACACATAAAAACACATCAATTGAATTTATCATCAATTGAATAATAAAGCTAAATATAGCCCAAATGTGGCCCATACAGGGCCCTCGAATAAACAAAATAGGCAACCTAGCTGGGGCCCACAACCCTGACTAAGCTGGGGCTCCACATTCAGCCCATCAAAGTGCCCACTCTGACCCCATGACCACGTGATGCCCATATAACTCAGATAAAACCCATGTGGGGCCCACATGGACATGTTGACTGGGATCATCACCCTGATGAAGGCCAGGCAGCGTCTATACCACCGGCGTCTATACCACCCATGCTTAAGAGACTTTAAATCACCCTCTCAGGTGCTGAGGTCTTTCTTCAACTGCACCGTTGAAAGCGTCCTGATGGGTAGTATCTCTTCTTGGTTCGAGAAATGCACCATGCAGGGCAGGCACCAGAGGGTGGTGCAGTCAGCTGAGCGTTCTGAGCTCCCTGAACTGCAGGACATGTACAGCAAGCAGTGCTGGACCAGGGCCGGAAAGATATTGGAGGACCTCAACCATCCCAATAAAGAAGTCCTCTTTTTTTGTGTTGCGTTCAGGAAAGCGCTTCCGATCCTTGAAGGCAAACAGAGGGAGAATGAGGAGGAGATTCTGCCCACAGGCCATTCGAGTCTAAACCAGGAAAACACCTATCACATGAACGCTTTAGTGACAATCGCACTGGGACACTTTAAATCTGGACTAATGTCGATATCTATCTATTATTTCTTTCTGACAAAATTTCAGCCAATAAGTAGTTGATACCACAGATACCTCAGATTGTGCGGCCTGTTCGGTGTCTTATACATATACATATATACTATACATATACATATACAAAGTATTTGAGATCTATCAGTCTGGAAAAGGTTATAAAGCCGTTTCTAAAGCTTTGGGAATCTCAAACCCTACTCTTTCCCATAACTTCATGGTGTGACTGATCAACTTAATTCCCCTGTAGTTACTGCAGCTCTGCACATCTCCCTTATTCTTAAAAATTAGTACCAGCACACTCCTTCTCCATTCCTCAGGCATCCTCTAACCTTCCATATTTTTTTTAAAAACTCCACTGCATCTCTTCCCAGCTCGGTCTCTCTGCCTGGCCAATCGCTACAAATCCTTTTCTAATTCTTTAGTGTCCAACTTCTTCTACAGCTCCTCATATGGCTTTTCCTTTGTCCTTCACCACATCCCTCTTTACCTGCTGCTGCATCTCCTTGTACTTCTGCCTACTTTTCTCATCACTTTGTCGAACCCAATTCTGTTTCTCCAACCTCTTCCTCCTTCTGCTCTCCTGCACTTCCTCTTTTCACTACCACGTCTCTTTGTCTTCCTTTCTATTTCCAGATGTCACACCAAGTACCTTTCTAACTGTCTCCCTTATCACTTCTGCAGTAGTTCCACAATCATCCAGCATCTCTTCACCACCACCGAGCCCCTGTCTGACCTCTTCCCTGAATCTCACACTACAGTCTTCCTCCTTCAGTTTCCACCATCTTATTCTTCTTCCAGTCCTCTCTCTCCTCCTCTTCTTCTTCACCTCCAAAACCATGGGACATGACATGGGGTTACCAGCGTGACACTAAAACAGGTAGTAGTAATGACTACTTTTTACTTAATGTACTTAATGTCAGAGCTCAAACCTCTTTACCTAAACTTGAGTAAAAAAATGTATAGTCAGTACTTCAACTTTTACCTGAGTATTTTAAAACATGAGTATCTGTACTTCTACTGAGTGAAGGATGTGTGAACCTTTGCCAATGCTGGCTTTAATTATGAAATGTTACGTATGTGATATGTGACATGTGACATATTACAGTTATAATGTAGATAAATAGTAGTAATAAACTACCCACTCTGTGCAATTTGTATAAGCTATTTCAGTGTGTAAACTAATCCTAATATAATAGTGGAGCAAAAGTGTATTTATATATAAGTAAATCTGTATTATTTAGTTTTTGCAACACTGAGCTGCACACATATTCAAACCTGTAATGTTTGCTTATATATACATTTAAATGAACCATATTAACTTGGTCAAAAAGCACATTGCACCATTTTCTTTATATTTAAGTGGAAATTAGTTTTGTATTGTATGCACATGTAATTTTCGTATGCAGCATGTAATGTAAATATCCATTAGATTTTAGTTATTTTGGTTATTAATTAACTTTTATTTCCATTTGGTGATGAAGCTCGGGTGTTCTTGTATTCAGAGCAGTGAGAACTGCATACAATTCTAGACTGAGACTCCTGAAGTTACTGAGTGTCACAGTTGGACTCTGAAAACACAGATTTTAATGCTCCCACATTACAGTTGATTGCTTTCCAATTTATTCTTTCTGTATAATAGAATTTTGTTAATAACTGAAATTTTATTTAGTAAATAATGATGATTTGTTGATACTTCATAATTATCCATGATATAGAATCAAAAGATTGTTTCTATCACCAGCATTTCTATTTTCTTTCTTAGAAAAAATGAAGTATAAGTTAACAAACAATAGCAAGAGAAAAATAAGTGAACTGTTCATCAAATAATCACAAAAAAATGTTCCTGAAGACGTTTTTAATGACACCGAGACTCATACAGTCCATTTAGAATAATCAACTTTTAACATTCACATTAATCTCAAAGGTGTTCAGTGAAGTCGAGATTAGAGCTCTGTGCAGGCCAGTTCAGTTCTTCCACACCAAACTCATCCAACCATGTCTTTATGAACCTCAGTTTGTGCACTGTGGCATGGTCATGCTGGATTAATAAAGGGCCGTTTTCAAACTATTCCCACAATATTAGAAGCATAGCATTGTTCAAAATGATTTGGTATGCTAAAGTAATGAACATTTCCCTACACTGTAAGTCAAGGGCTGAGTCTTACCCCTAAAGTACAGCCCCATACCATTACTACTCCTCAAACAAACCTTACAGTTGACTAATAAACTTATTCGAAGTTAGAGAAACACAAAAAATGAACGTTGGTGCAAAATACCTAAAGGTTTATACATTTAACATTTTAGATTTAAAAAAGACTTAGGGTGAGATTTGTCTGCACTTTAATTCTTATAGGTCCAGACATATACAACAAAAATCTATTCCCTGATCTTGCTGTGTAACCGTGTGATCAAGCTCAAGTTTGCAGTAAATCAGTAACACTGGGCTCAGGGGACAATGGATTGGAAGCTGTTCCATTAGATAATGTTCAGAAAGCACATATGGGTGAGATGCTCAGGTAGCCTCATACATGCTGCCATAAAGTGTAGTTGTAGTGTAACTGTAGATGGACCAACAATGTTCTGATGGCTTGGAAAGGTGTCCAGTTTGTTAGAGCTAATTAAAATTAACATTACAATTTAAAGTTCCCCCGATATTTACAGTACAATTTCCTTTACATCCCTTCAAATAAGACATTTAAGATGATTTGTTTTATGGTTGTATGTTAGAGCACTTGTGGTTCCTTAATGAGCGTTGATGAACATAGCTCCGTCCACAGTGTCCACAGAGGTACAGCTTCTGTCCTGTATGACTCTGCTGGTGGCTGAGGAGGGCATGCCGAGCACTAAAACTCTTCCCACACTGTTTACAGGGATACGGCTTCTCTCCTGTGTGGATACGCTGGTGTATTCTAAAATTATCTTGATGATTAAAACTCTTCCCACACTGCTCACAGTGATACGGCTTCTCTCCTGTGTGGATACGCTGGTGTAATCTGAGATTACCCTGCTGAGTAAAACTCTTCCCACACTGTTCACAGTAATAAGGCTTCTCTCCTGTGTGGATACTCTGGTGTGATTTGAGATGATCCTGTTGAGTAAAACTCTTCCCACACTGTTCACAGAAATACGGCTTCACCCCTGTGTGGACACGCTGGTGTATTCTAAAATTACTCTGATGAGTAAAACTCTTCCCACACTGTTCACAGTGATACGGCTTCTCTCCTGTGTGGATACGCTGGTGTGATTTGAGATGACCCTGTTGAGTAAAACTCTTCCCACACTGATCACAGTGATACGGCTTCTCTCCTGTGTGGATACGTTGGTGTCTTTTCAGAACAGCACATTTAGTGAAACTCTTCCCACAATCTGAGCAGTGGTGCATCTGGAAAACAATATAAAATGATTCAATATATTGTAATAATGTTATTTTAGATTAGATTTGGTTTTGCATGTTATCAGAAATGTCTGCTATAGTAATCTGATATGGTTGGTAACAAGTTAAATGAAAGGTATTTTGAGGCCTTTTAGAAAACCTTTAACTTTTTAATACTTGTATAAAATCTTCCAAAATCCCTACCTGAAACTATGACTAAACAATGTTTGGGTGATTTTGGATTTAAAATACATTTCTGATTCAGAACATTTGCTAATAGTAGCTCTCATTAGACAAAGCTCAAAATCTGGACTGGTGCAAACAATCAGTACCTACTGAGCTGATCTGGATGCTGTCTTCCAAATGATGTGTGAAAATCCTTGTGGTTGGGACAACAATACATTGATGACGACTGCAGGTAATTATCTGTGGCTGTCAAAAGCAGCAACCTACTGAAGCTGTACAAAAACCTAAGTGTGTGAAAACCACATGACAGATATTTCCTTTTTGATATCAGTTAACACACACACAAAACTGTGGAAGCTGAACTGAAAAAATAAAATAAAACAAAGAGATAAACAACTGTCATTAATTTTTTATCCTCAAATATTTTAATGCTGGTGACCTGCAAATTTTTTAATAAATGTCTTATTATATCAGTGAAGTTAACAAAAACTAATATTTTAATTTAAAACATTAAATTCTATTTTTAATCATAAATGCAGCAAAACCTGGACATTAACAGAAATAATTGATTTATTACTCCATCTTTGTAATTTCACATGAAATGAAGAATTATACAAACTGAGGTTGATGACAGAATTGTCATGACTACCTCAGTAAAGTGGAGCTCGATGTGGTGAGACAGTTTGAACAGTTTCACAGAGATACTGACATTTATATCTACTAAGACACAACCATCATGTTCCTCTTCTTTCTTTTCATAGTTGTTCAAATCATTGGTAAGTCTTTATATTCTACAAAACTTTATGTGGATGCTGGAATTTGTGCTGAACATAAACATATGATTGTTGATGAAACAAATTTTCTTAAACAATAAAATGAAATATTTGTTGTTAATATTGTTTACAAAGCTGTTCACAGAACAAACCATCATATCTTCACCTGAAGGCAGTAACACACACTGACCTGCACATATGACACTCAGCGTTTTCTCCACTGGTATCAACAAAGACTCAATCAGGACCAGAGTTTTTGCTGATGATTTAAACAGAAACTGTCAAAAGAGCTGAACATCTTGAACCACATATCAATCAGACTTATAAGACAAAGAAAGTAGATCTGGAGATCTTTCCTGCTGCAATCAGACTCTGCACTACTGCCATGGAGCCCACAGTGACACAAACTCATACACACT
>NC_060887.1:285184-297569 GCF_014805685.1 Silurus meridionalis | reverse complement strand
TATCATTCATAAAACAGTGACTCATGAATTATTCTGTGACCCTGCTGAACCCATTATCATCTTCATTATTATTATTATTATTATTATTATTATTATTATTATTATTAAGTAGAATTTAAATAAACAAATACAAAACATGTCCTATATAATAAACTTTTGTTAAAAATGTTAAAGGTTAAATAAGTACATTAAGAAAATAAATATACATCCATTTTATGCCTCTTTATTGGAAAAATTAATTAAATCATACAGATATTAATTAACATGAGTGACAAGTGATGTATTTTCATTCACATCATCAGTATTTTTGTGCACTATTGGGGGATTTATATACATCAATCTGCCAAAAACCATAACAAATGTCCATCGTCTATCCATTTCCTCTTTCTTTTTCTTCTATTCCCTTCTTCCCCTTCTTTTCCCCTCTTCCCACCCCTTAACAGACTATTGATCTCCAGCTTCACACAGCTCACATCCTCAACTCTCAGTCTCACACTGCCCTCTAGCGGCACTATCAGGACGTGCTTTATGCTCCATTCTGTACTAATGTGATTTCTGTTTGTGTTTTAATGCAGTGATTCTCAATCTTTTTCTGCCATTTACCAGTCGTGGGTTGTGACGTGTCTGATGCAGTTCTTCATGGATCCTGCATATAAAATAAATAAATAAATAATAGAACAAAGCTGCATGTTTTATCTCTGCATAATGAATACAGTCTACAATCTGATCATTTCTGTACATGTTAAAGGTGTGTTGTGTAAAATAATTTACTAAATGAAATGAAAGCTGCTCAGATCACACTAATGATATTATATGTTTATTTGATAAAAGCGTATCATGCAGTAATAATGTGCTTGTATCGTCTTACACACTGAAGACATAAACATCAACACTATAGATACCTTTAAGTGCCAGAAGCTGGTTTTCAACACTTTCATTCCTGTGGAAAGAAAAATTCTTTATGGTTATGAATAACAATATTTTTATGTTTATGTAGAGAATCCATCATGCAATACTCTGTGTGCCGTGTTTCTGTATAAATGATGTACTTGAATAAAGTACTGGGTTAAAAGTCACATGTATCATGTATGTATATTTAACATTTTATGAAGATATCATTAAAATGTAAATTCCAAAAACATTTATCTGAGAATATTTCTGGTCCTTTTCTCCCTCACAGATGTAAAATAGACTCAGATTTTCCATCCACATGCAGATCACCAGGTCGCTGTCGCTTTTTCTTTTCTTTTTTATTTCTTGTAAACAAAGCTCAGTTATCACGAGCTGGAAAGAGCTTCATTCCACTTCCTGCCAGGTGCGTCACAGTGCACGTCACGCGCTCTTTCACCACTAAGAGCTTCTAAAGATGAATAAAACTAAGAACTCGCCCACACGGGGAATAAAAACCTCCCATGTATCGTTAAAATCCTGCACTCATTGGCTACATTTTCTATGGAACATGTTGTTTCCACACTGCTACTGGCTGAAAATAAAAGACTGGAACTGAAAGGTGGTGCAAAGCAAAACGTCTCCACAAACACCTGCAGAGTTCAGTTGTATCACCGATAAGATTCTTCCTGTCTTTGTCTTTTTTTAGTGGTTACTCTCATTTGTTTATTAAAACTATATTCTACCAGCCATATTTATTTTTACCACCAAGATGTCATTCTTTATGCAAAGTTACTCTAAACGATACAAAAAAACAAACAAAAGACCAAAATGCTCTATGGTATGTTGTTCAGTGGAACCTTATCTTTCCAAATAAACAGGAATTTGCAGCAATTGTGCGTTTGGATGCGTTTGTGACTCGTTATTACAATTATAGTGTAAGTACAGTTTTTTATGCATGTTGTTTGTGTGTATTGTTTACACAAATTTAGGAAATACATTCGTTATAAGCGTTCCATTGAAAAACAGTGATCTAAAATTGATGCTTGAGGCTTAGACCTTTAGAATGATATATAATTTATCATGATAATTTATACCCCTTTTCATTTAATCTATTGTTAACTTACACCAGCAAACAGTGGTCACTTCAGGTGGCTGCTTTTGAACTGTAGGCTCCGCCTCCTCTGGTCAGGCTCTTGCTCTTCATTGGGCCTTTTTTTCCCTCAGGCCTCCATTACAATTACCAGGTGACTCCACCTACATATAGTAGAGAGCTGAAGACAGAGCCAACACAAGGAGAGGGGAGTAGAAGAAAACAGCACAGACACGTTACAGCGGCGTCCTAGTGGGTGTTAAAAATAAAGTAACTCCGTTACCATTACCGTATGATGCGTTTAATAAAATAATGTTTAAAAATGACTTTGTGTTTAAGTCAGTTTTGTGTTTGTAGACCATAACACATAAAAGGGCATTAATGGGAACATTAAAGAAGGTTCTTTAAAAAAGTAAAAAGTTACTTTTAACAGTAACGCATTACTTATTGGTATAAATAATCAACAAAATAATTGAGTTACTTTTTGAATAAAGTAACGAGTAACTGTAACTAGTTACTATTTTTTAGTAACCAGCACAACACTGGTGATAAGTATAGTATATTTAATCAAACTCATGTAACCTATTTACTCCAAGTATAATTAAATAATAATAATCAGTTAGTAATAAATAGAGTAGAATAGGGTCTGACTAATGTTATGAGTGTGTAGGAGAAACAAAAACAAGGCAGACTTAAGCATGTTTATTGGAAAAGAAGAGTTTGTGGGCCATTGCTGCTGCAGAAGACATGGGTGAGCAATCAGGATCAGACTCAGGGGAAGATATGGGAGGATAATAATAATAATCAGGTGAGAGAACGGGGGAAGTAGGAGAATAATCAGTAGGGGACCAACATGAAGGATAAGGAGGAGATGGTAGAGTTGATGCAGGAATACGGGAGTCGTCATAGTCTTTATTGTCGGTCTGTGTCACCTGATGATAAACAGCAGGAAGGTCAGACGAGGTCTGTGTGCCCATATCACATGTAAAAGTATTCTTCACGATGCGAGGAGGCAGACAGGGGTTCTCTGGAACAGCTAGAGTAGAGATGTTTAATAAATGGAGCAATCTCAGTGGTGAGGAGAAGAGCTGAAATTGACGATACTGTCGGAGGAGAACGCTCTAAGAGCTGTCCCAGAACGTCTGTGAGATGGAGCTGAATAAAGAAACCAACAGAGATACGATGTAAAAGGGTGAAATCACAATGACTAAATATAAAAATGTATATGTTCATGTGGGGACAAAAGTAACAAGATTATAAATCAGGGGTCACAAACCTTTTTGACAACGAGAGCTACTTCTTGGGTACCGACTAATGTGAAGGGCTACCAGTTTGATACACACTTCTGAGATAAAAAATTTGCTCAATTACCTTTAATTATGTTAATATTAATAATTAATGATATTTATCTATATGAGGGTGTCAAACTCAATTGCACAGGGAGCCAAAACTTAAAGCCCACTTTAGGTTGCGGGCCGAACAGGATAAACATTTATTGAACACACTAAGACAATGCTTTTTGAACATAAATATTAATAAAAACAGACAGGAAAATTATTCCAGAATAAATAAAAATTTAACTTTAAATAACTTAAAATATTTTGCTCTCCATAAAAATATATCATCAAAAACATCATTCTGAGAAACCAAGAGCAATTGGAGAAACATGAAGCTCAGCTGAGGGCACTTTGGGTTCTGACTATGAGAAACAGCAGAAACAGAAAGCTGAACCTCTACAAGCCCAAAGAGTCGCAGAAAATCTCTGAGGAAACAAAGATTCTTAGGTGAGGGAAGAGAAATGAGGATGGAAACCCGAGAGTGACTGGAGGAAGCTGTACAGCTGTTCAGCAATATGACTTCAGCACTAGAGAAAGAAAACCAGAGAAAGAAAAAGAGGAGATCAAGCTGGACATGTCCTACATATAATAAAGTACACAAATATCAGTGATTATTGTAACTCAATATTTTTTATTCCTTTAAAATAAATAAATATCTTAAATATAGTGTGTTTTGTTTCTATTATAAAATTATTATTGGACATCATTTAAATTTAAGAATTAAAATCCACATGATAAAATGTTGGGAAAACGGGACAAAAGTAAATGATAATAAAATAAAGGTTTTGTTTAAACTCAATTTTACATGAACAGAAGTTAAAGTAATAAAATAAACAGTTATTGAACAGTATTCACAGCATCAGTTTAAATATTAAATCACAATAACACAGAGATTAAATCAGTTTACAATACATGAGTTCTTCATGGGTTCATCTGATCACACAATACTATAAAGTTTAGTTCCAATGCAGCCTCATAACATCATAGTTCAAGTATAACTTTTAACAACTGCAGTTAGTAGAAAAACATCAGAAATAACTATTTAATAGATTCATTTTAATAATTCAGTCCATTCAGTTTGGTCAATTCAGTTAGAAAAGATTCGGTTTGATGATTTCGACTCCTTAGATTCAGTTCAAGTGACTCGGTTCAAGAGTTCAGTCTCGGTCACTTCTATTCAAAACAATGACGTCGACTGAGACTGAATCCATAGATTTCAGGGGTTCACCTCAGTCAGCTTCATCTGGTCATTTATGATTCTACAACATTCATATAGTCACTCGGGTCAACTTCCGGATTGTGCGTAATCTTCCCTCTGTAATCTGTACATGCGCAGAGTGTGTGTGTGTGTGTGTGTGTGTGTGTATGTGTGTGTAAGAGAGAGAGAGATAGAGAGAAAGAGAGAGAGAGAAATAAAGTGAGTGACATGATGATGTCACCGGCAGAGGGCGGGGCATCTAGGTGTGATGTCACAGTGTGACACGTATATATAATTCAAAGCGTGATTTTGTTTCTCATTTGTGAATTTACCAATTGTAAGTAAAGAGACACTAAAATTGACAACCACCAAACAAACAAACAGCAGCAAGAAGCAGCAGCGATTAGCAGCAACTAAAAAAACATTAAAAATCCTCTTCTATTGAACATTTCTTCATACAGGTACCTGGTAAGTCGTCTAAATAATTATGGCAGAATATTGTAGATTATTTAGTAGAAGACTCGAAAAGTACAAAGTCATTATTTAGCGACATTAGCATGGGTAACTAGCCTAGCTGTTTAGCTTTTATAGTTTAGCTTTTTATATTAATCTAACATATGTACCTAATAATTAGTATAGAACCTATTAGATACAATGAAGTAGCTTAATTTAACCTATTTATCCCATATTTTAATCAAACTCATGTAACCTGTTTACTCCAAGTATAATGAACATAATATACTAATAAATAGAGTAGAATAGGGTCAGACTGGGACTACAATTTTAATAATCCTTGCAGCCGTGACATGTTTTATCTGTTGTGGAATTCCTTGTCATTGTTTAGACAATACGTACAGCTCCCAGTGTATAAAATTACAGGTGAAGAGTCTTCTACAGAAAACATCTCCACAGATATGGATCAAAACATCTATGTGGATTTGGATGGAGGGATTATGGCCCTAGTCAATGAGAAAAAATGACTGTAACAAACGTTTCCTTATAACTAAAAGCACTAAACTCTTTCTATGCTTTAATTCTGATTCTTTGATTATATCGTATATAAATCATGTTGTTGTTGTGTGTATTTTATGCTGTGTGCAGGAACATGGCAGCTGGTGAACAAAGGTGGCCTTTGCAAGGTATGCGTCTGCATGAAGGCACGTGTGCGTACATGGAAGCATGTGCTGAGGGGTATCGCTTCAACTTTATCACCTCTAGAGCTCCCTGCGATGCTTGTTTTTTCCTTGTTCTTCTAAAACATTGCCTGTGGTGCCTGGAGCAGCCCACCTGTCCTTTAGGTGAACAGTGCCATCATTTACCCCGTAAATGGTTCAGGTTTCCTCCAGAAAAGGACGAATTTGTTTGGGAAACTGATGCGGACCCGTTCAGACCGGTCATCGACATTCTGCACCACGCTGACATGTTCTCCCCAGATGGAATGTGGCTAGATTCCATCCAGAACTCTGTCTATGATCTTCCTACAGGACTTAAGCTGATCACCCGTATCTATCATGTGCGTAGGGCTATTACCCTTGTCCAATCGTTTGGAGTTCCTGCCCGCTCGCTGGTTGCTCCGAGAACTCACAGTTTTCTCTTCACAGACTTCGTCATGCAAAGCACCTTTGTAACGTACTACACCATCACCTTCTGTGGCTATGTTCTATGGACAACTGAACCAGCGAAACATCGTGATTGGAATTGTCGTCCTATCCTTTGTCACAAATTTCACACAATCGGAACAGACTCAATGGTATTCTCATCGAGTCTTCACGGTGGTGATTTGAGGTTTCACGATGAGGTGTGGTCTTCACTGCAGTCTCACAGTTCTATATCTGTTCCCCTGCCGCAGTGGATCAGACGACTATCACCAATTCCATAGTTAAGCCACTTTGCACTGGACTGCATCAACTTTCATTTGCTTTTATTTTCTTATGTTTTCACATTTGTTAGTTACTTGTACAATCATGACTGAGGATGACCTTGGTGGTGAGTCCACTGTCGCGCCACATAAAATTTGTTTACTGTCGGTTTTTCATAGTTCATCATATTGTGATTAGGTTTATCCGTTGATGCTTTGAGGGTGGGTAATGATGTCGATTTTGGTCGATTTTGTTTTTGTTTTTGTTTTCGATTTTGCGATTTTTTGCTTAAATTTTTGTCTCATTTAGATTTTTTGTCTATGTTACATTTTTTTTATTCATAAATATATAAATAAATACAATTATTTTTGTGTTATGTGACATGTATGTTTGTTAACGGGTTAAAAAAGAAGTAAGCATAGAGTGTGAGACTAATTGATAATGGAGTGATGGATCTAATCCACCCTATCTAGCGTGTGACCTAATAATTAGTATAGTACATTTAATCAAAATCATGTAACCTGTTTACTCCAAGTATAATTAACATAATAATAATCAGTTAATAATAAATAGAGTAGAATATGGTCTGACTAATGTTATGAGTGTGTAGGAGAAACAAAAACAACGTACAAGGCAGACTTAAGCATGTTTATTGGGAAAGAAGTGTTTGTGGGCCATTGCTGCTGCAGAAGACATGGGTGAGCAATCAGGATCAGACTCAGGGGAAGATATGGGAGGATAATAATAATAATCAGGTGAGAGAACGGAGGAAGTAGGAGAATAATCAGTAGGGGACCAACATGAAGGTTAAACAATGAAGCGGCTAATTTATGGATTTTTCCTGGGTTTTTGTTTGAAGCTTCAAGCCAAAAACTAAGCCCCATAACACCAGACCAATGAAATTGCCAAATGGTTTCATGTGAACCAATGAAACTCTTTATATTAAATCCCTCACGCTCCCACTGAATCGACCCACCCACAGGATAGGAGAATCATTCATCACGCTGAAAACAACCGGGCATGAAAAATACACTTCACCTGTGTTCTGAGCTGCACGGCATCGGGAGAAAAGCTTCACCAATGGTGATTTTTAAACGCATCGACGCCAAAAGATAAACTCCCGAGAGAAATTGTTGTGAAAGGAAGGAGGAAGACCGTGAACAATAACTTTCTTGGTAGGCTACTGTTTAGATACAAGCCGTGTAACAGATTTAAGCTTGTGTAAAGTTTATTAGTTTCAATGTAGACAAAAAATCTAAATGAGACAAAAAATGTAAGCAAAAAATCGCAAAATCGAAAACAAAAAAAACAAAAAACAAAAATCGTCCAAAATCGACATCATTACCCACCCTCAAAGCATCAACGGATAAACCTAATCACAACATGATGAACTAAGTGGGCGAAAACCGACAGTAAACAAATTTTATGTGGCGCGACAGGCCTGCCAGGGCTGCTGTTCTGGATACATTGATGTCTTTTTTGCAGAAACAAATACATTGCACAAAGATCTCAGGGTTGAGTGTTTACATTTACTTTAATGTAATGCAATGCACTTAAAATATATTTACATGTTCTTCATATGCCATCAAAAGGTCTTCCATCTTCTCACCAAAATATCCGATTTTCCTCTTTTTATACAGTTTCAGAAACTGAGGTGTATAATTTTCAAGAGCAGCATAGAAAGAAAATGGCAGATTTTGATTTGTTATCCTGTGAAATTAGCTGTAAAGCTGCATTGGGAACAAAAGAACATACAAATCAACAATCCATATTAAACTAAGACTTTTTCCAGCTCAAGCAGTGCTGCAAAGGCAGTGACACTATGTGGTCCTAGTAACAGTTTTTACTTACTCAAGCTTCACAAAAGTGTGCAGGACATCTATCTTTTAGTTCAGCAATTGAAGGAGCTGAATTCAAAATTTCTTCATGCCTGAGAGAAAGGTGTGTTACATATGCTGATGGATGAGAGTCATGTCTTTTCCTTCTACAGCTTTCTTGAACTGGTCCACCATCTTAAACCTCTTGGTTTCCAAAATGCCCTTAGTCTGTCCACAGGGATAACTGGGAAGGAAATTAATTTCCCCTCTTCTGGGTCATCTGATGTTGGCTCTGGATGCTAAACCTTCTGGATTTGTTCTTCCAACCCTCATAACCTGTTGTGGAACCTTTACTTTTAGACAGGGGGGCTTGAATAGTAGAGTTTCTGCAGCCTTGCCAATCTGTTTGGAACTAGGATAGGCTTTATGCTTATACATTTCAACAGCCATCACATCAAGTATGTTGTGTTTTTGATCCCTTGTCAGCTTTAAAGTTTTCCCTCTGTCAAAAATGCAGCGTTGCCTTCTCTTAGAGTGTACTCAAACTCATATGAGAATGGGGGAACAACAACGACCTCTGGCCAAAGGCTAAGGTGCTCTGGTGAATCTACTAATCTATCAGACAGTAGCATTGAGTCGTCTAAACTGGAAGAGCCTCTCAGTGTTGTCATCATCTAGGATGACCCTCAGTTTCAGTAAATCAGCCACTTTAATTGTACTGTATTGAGGAGAACTGTAACATGACCCTTAAATATCAATATATATATGTTGCCCTTATTGTTAGAACACAGGTTCTCAATTACTCATCATTTTCATTAATGCATACCCAGTATTCATGTAAAAGTACTGCACAAAGCTGATAAATAAGCCACAGCATTTAGAAAAATGTTTGGCATTCTGGGGAATTTAAATATAAACAGCAGGAATCGGTCAGCTTCGATCAGGAAAGAACTTAAACATATCACAAGATTCCTTTAAGGTCAACTTAATGTAAACTTTTAAAACACTTTGCATATGTAAGAATGTACTCGTACATTGAAATAATATATACAAACCAAATAATCCTCACAACACACACCAATGTGTATAAATCAATGTGAAATACACATTACCTATCACTATGTTGACCTTTGTGTCCAGGAAGGTGATTACTAAAGTTTCCAAAAAGATGCTCATATATAGAGTTTGTTATGGTTCTGCTTTTTCATTCAGACACTGGAATAAAATGCTGATATTTTATAGGTGAATAATGGATTTTGGTCTATTAGCTAAAACACAAATTTCACTGTATGACCTTTGTTTGTATATTCTATGAGCTCATGATCTTAAATGCTCAACATACAATGTTTTATAGTCTTTGAGTAAAAGTAGATATTGTCTTTAATGAGTAATGTGTTTTGATCTCTTTAAACTCAGGGAAGGCACCAAACACCAGTTTTTATCACTACATTTTTGTAGTTATGAGTATTATGAAAGATTTTTGAACACGTTATGCTTCCCTCAAATCACATTGTCGAGATGAAAAAGGACCAAAGCACTTTATGAGATGGTATAATGCTCAATATAATGATGCTTGGTCAATCGTAAGCTGGCAAGACTACTTGAAGTAGCTGCCTTTGATCTGAAATGTTACAAGCCATGTACTGAATAGTTTCATATGTGAAAGTGAGACACAGCAAGTTCTACTATCTTCCAAATCTTAGTACTTCCAAAATGTATCACCTTATGGGATTTTGGACCCAATAAGAACAGGCAGCAGTCTAAGAAGAGTGTGGTTCTCACTATTCCTACAATTGTTCCACCATGGACAACATTTTGTGGAACTGTGAGGACGTCAACCTTATCTGAGTGCTGGAAGAATTAAACCTTCATCAAACCTTTTAAACAATGTGCCAACTCCACAGGAACAAGGTCTTCCAGCAGGTCATGTAAGATATCAGGTGGAAATCCTGTGACAGTGCTAATAGGATAGATGATCAGACAGAACACAACTGTGTTTTACACCATAATTACTATCACTCTCATTGTTTTGTATTTTTCAACAAGTTGATCATGCTGATCTTTTGTTCAGCTTAAACTACCAGCAATTGCAGATGAGTTTTGCATTTCTGTTTGAATGGCTAGACAAAATCTGGAGAAATAATTTGATCTGAAACTCTGACTGAAACCGCTAGCCCATGAGCAGCAGGGTTATCAGCACAACAGAATAAACTGTGCCTTTTAGACAGTCACCAGATGTTTCAATGTAAACACCCACTGCTTTTAGTGTTTTAAGTTTTACCTTTTCATATCCAAACTGTCACACTGATTAGAGTGGAGGACAGAATGATATTTTACTAGCAGGTTAGCTAATATCTAATAAACCGCAGACTGTGTGTATTGTTTTGTATGTCCCCAGATGATTTGCAATTTCAAATCATCAATATAAAGAATTATTGCTAATTTCTGACCTCAACTGATAATAGCAAATGTTTCTGGTGGTATGAGGCATCGCTGTATGATGAATACTGTCCAGGTGACTGTGAAGTGGTTGCTTGAACTTTCTCAAGTACATCTTGTTTTTAAGCAACAACTGCAAAGATGAGATAATTGGACATACATAAAGGTAGACTGATGACTCATTAATGTTCTCTACAGGTTTAACTAATGGAAAATTTTCCTCATAATAGGATTTTCCATTTAGTTGTTGCCTCAGATGTCACGGACTATCTGACACTGGCTGCAACTTCACTTACAAGTTGATCAGTATGTGGAGATTTATTTATTTTTTTCAGTGTATTGAATACAGATTCTCTTACAAAAGGTTCTGACAGTAAAACAATATGCTGGATGATTTTCTATGTTGCCCTCTGACACATGGAGAATAGTTTGCATTTTCAAGATGAATGCAGCCAATTGTTCTGCTCTTAATCCCTTACTGCTACTATTCATGTATTTATAAATGATAATAAAAATTTTTTTATGACATATTTTTTTCTAAGAACTTCAGCATCTTTGGATGATGTAAAGCCCAAAGTGTGTTGTTTTAAAAGAGATGTAAATTGTGTATGTAGCACACTGTTGTCAGGAACTTTTACCATTGAAAGTCACAGGAAGGTCATTTTCAGCTGTGAGGCCCAAAAGTGGGGCTGAAACCGAACAGGGTTCAAGAAACCGGTTTATTTTCATATAAGTAACAGTATTTAGTTCAGTAAACTTAAGTTCATTTAAAGGAGAATTCAGTGCTGTTTAGTTCAGTAAAGTCTTCATTTAATCCAAAACTATTCCATTCATTAAGTTCAATTATCCTCAAATTAATATTTTTACATTCAATAAAAACAATTCATCCAGTTTTCATTGATGTTTATTTAGTGAATAATGCATTTAATAAACAAGTGAACAAAAAGGAGCTAAAAATGCACCAGTAGTTTAAACCAATATAGAAACATTTATTCCAGCTCATAAATCCTATAAAACATGCAGCATTAAACATGAACTTCCAGCAGATGAACATCTCATAATACTGTCTGGAAGTGAAAAATGTACAGGTTGTTTTTACTCCATACACATGAACTTACTTTGATCAGAAACACAATCATACTCCAAATCAATGAATCAATAAAGTCAATAAAAGAATCCCAAACTGCTGTGTGTCTTGTCCTCGCTATTAATGACGTCATTAGAGCTCCACTACTTCTAATTACCTGCTGTGACAGTGAGCTCTAATACACATCACACTGCCACCTACTGGCCATTTATGATTCTGCAACATTCATAGAGTCACTCCGGTCAACTTCCGGTTCTCAACTCATGAGTAATAATAAGTAATTTTACTGTACTGTACACTGTAATAAGTGTAGTTTAAACACTCATGAATCAAATACAATTATCAACAGAATGTGAAAAAAAGACAGTTTGGACTTTATAAACCACTATGTATTATGTAACAGAGATATCTACTGAAGTTAGCATGCTAAGCTAGCCCCGGTCCGTTTTTATCTTATTTATGACTGTCAGGAACAACAGAAAAGCTGTGAAGACGCCATGATATTTTATCTGCTCTTTCCCTCTGTAATGTGCGCATGCGCATATGTGTGTGAGTGAGAGAGAAAGAGAGAGAGACCGTGGGCGGAGCATCTCGCCAGACGTCACAGTAAGGCAACATCTATGTAAGTCAAAGTGTAAGAGAGAGAGAGGTGTGTGTGTGTAAAGAG
>NC_060887.1:269997-285084 GCF_014805685.1 Silurus meridionalis | reverse complement strand
TTTCAAAACAAATGTATCATTAACAGTAGGAAAGGCTTTTTGCTGGTTAAGAATCGGACACATGTGAAACTCACATACTGGTGCTGTATTTAATAAATCGGTTTGTAAAGCAAATAAACCAGATTGTGGTGTGTGTGTGTGTGTGTGTGTGTGTGTGTGTGTGTGTGTGTGTTTGATTTTCAGCTCTCGAACAGACATGGATCGCTCTCCTTATGCCCCTGACAGCCCCACGGAGCCCACAGCGCCTTCTACAGCACCATGCACAACACCCTGCACCACCACCACGTCTTGCACCATGGAGGTCTCTGAAGCCCAGGTTTTCTGTAATGATGACCTCCCAGAGCTGGAGTGTGCCGTGTGTTTCAGTCAGTTCAACAACGTCTTCAACACACCCAAAGTGCTGCAATGTGGCCACACCTTCTGCCTGGAGTGCCTCACGCATCAACATAAAATCCTCTCAGCCCGACAGCTTGCAGTGCCCTCTGTGCAGAGCGTACACCCCTGTGCCCACCCTGGGCCTCCCTAAACTGGCGACAGACATCGTGGTGCTGTCCTGCCTCCCCGAGGCCATGCAGCGTGTCTACAGCATCCACTTCAACCACAACAGAGGCAAGCTGCAGTTGAAGGGCATCCCCAGCTCTGTCCCACCTTCCCCGAACCGTCAGCACCGCAGCCTGGACCTCGGGGAGCAAGTCAACACTGAGCTGGAACAGGATCCACCCAGCAGTGTCTGCTCCCGCTTCATCCTGATCATGATGGTAGCATTCTTTATCATCGTTTCCTTCCTCATTCTCTCAGCTTTTATCTTACACAATTTAAAGCAGAGTTAGGCTTAAATGCACACTATTCACCTTGACTGTTGATTTGTGTAAAGCTGCTTTGAGACAATGTCTGTTGTTAAAAGCGCTATAGAAATAAACTTGACTTGACATGTTGGTGTTAAGATGTTTCTCACACAGTTTCACACACACACATTCCTTTGTCTGCTCAGTGTCTATAGAATATTTATGATGTTAGTCTGTAAGGTAAACAGGGAGTCTAATCTGGCTCACACATCTCCAGCTAGCATATCCTCTTGTCTAAACAGGAAACAAGTTTCGGTCAGAATTTTCTCTTCCCTGTGTGTATATACACGTTCTGCTGCCTGCAATAAACCAGAGGAGAAAGCATTTGCTGTGTGCCATGTGATTCTTCCCTGAATTCAGAAAGGCCTACGGGCATAGCAGGTCGTATGGAAAACCTCTCCAAGAATTAAGTTTTGTTTGGGCATGATAAAAATCTAACAGTTTTGGTGTCAGAAGCGAGACTTTCTGGCAATATCCAAAGGGAGATCACGCATCAAGGTAAGTTTTAGGATACTTCCTTGTTTGTGGGGATTGTCCCGTATGCCAGCCAATAGGGGCTGCATATGTGTTCGTGTCTTGGTTATGCATTAATTGTCGAATTAATGATAATTTCCTTTGGAGGGATGATTTCGTCGCGACATTGGTTTCCTCACCATAGATGTAAGATGCAAGTTGAGAAGACGTTTTTTACAGCCCGGTCTGTCTAGTATAGGCGATATTGTCTGAAGTATCCAAAAGAATCCACGATAATTTTATATGCCGAAAAAATAGATTCATGAAAAATTAATTGTTTAAAAAAAAAAGTGAGAGAAAAGGAACTAAAGAAAAACTGACATTTTGAAAAGACTTTAAAATTTTTCAAAAGACTTAAATCTTGTTTTGGCTTTATAGTCGATTTTTTCTCCTAACTTACAAAATTTGTGATCCAATTGAGAGACTGGATTACTCTTTTGTTTGAAGACTACGATCCCCTGGTGCCTTGCAGCTGTATTGTCTAAGTGTTATGTGTTGTGTGTATTGTCTGTGTATTAAGTGTTGTGTGTCTGTTCTTTGTTCTGTGTAAAGATTGGATGTATAGGAATTGTGCCGGTTATTGAACTAATCCTTATTTAGATCATTTGGCATTATGGAGTGAAATTGTATTACATCTAGATACTTTTTCCTAGAGATTTAGATGCTGCTAGAGGTTTCTACTATGCTCCAGGTTAACTTAACTCGTTATGCTCTGCACTGCAACAGGAAGTGGTGCATTCCAGCCTCAGCACAAAACTCAAGGAGGAGGTCCTAGGAAAAAGGGGAAGTTCTATTAGGAAATAGATAGATTTCCAATTTCATGTCCTGTAACTCACCTTTTGCCTGTAGTGACACCGAGTGGTACACATTTTTATCATAGCTTTACAATAATTCCAAACTCGCCTTTAAACCTTTTAGGAAGAGATATGATGCACAAAATGAGAATGGAAATTCTGTTTTTTGAAACCAATGTCTCACTGTCTTTTTCTTCTGTCCTCATGCTCTTAACGAGCCACAGAGGTCCTGCCTGATAAACCAAATTTAGGTGAAGTTAACCCTAAATTATGGGCCTCTCACAAAGATGAGGCAGGTTTAATCCAGGTAAAGCCGTATCATGCACTCATGAAAACACACCGTCCAATTTTTGTTAAACAATATCCATTGTCGAAAGAGAAGAATGTTGGCATTGCTCCAGTTATTGACAATTTATTGTCACAAGATGTTTTGAACGAGACACATTCACCGTATAACACACCGATTAATCCTGTCTTGAAGGCAGATAAAAAATGCTGGAGGTTAACACAAGATTTACGTGAGATTAATAAATTAGTTATTCCGTTAGCTCCTTTGGTGCCCGATGTAGCTACCATTGTTAACTCTATACCAGAGACTCACAGATTTTTTACTGTGATTGATCTTTGTTCTGCTTTTTTCTGTGTCCCTTTGGCTTCAGAGACGCAGCCGCTTTTCGTGTTTACCTATAGGGGACGTCAATTCACCTGGACCCGTCTTCCTTAGGGTTTTGTTGACTCATCAGCCGAATTATGCTAAGCCTTTTTACCTCTATGTGCACGAACGTGGTGGTACGGCTGCGGGGATCCTAGCCCAGGAACACGGTGACAGATATCGCCTGTTGCGTATCTTACCAAATCTTTAGACAACATAGCACAAGGGTTGCCCTCGTGCTTGCGTGCAGTGGCTGCTGCGGCTCTGATGGTCCGGGATGCTGAGAAAACGGTGCTGTCACATCCTTTGATACTGTACACCTCACATCAGGTAACAGCTATTTTACACAACATATGACAGCACAACGTAGATCTGGTTATGAGACCACGCTCTTGGCGACGGAAAACGTAACTATTAAGCCTTCTTCTCAGCCGCATTCAGCTGTAGTAGCTCTGCGTGATCTGCTACACGACATTGACTTAGATGGTTTTGACGACACACATGATTGCCTTAAACACATTGAAAAAGAGACCTCTTGTAGGCCCGATCTTTTAGATACGGCCCTTTAAGAGGGGGATTGCCTATATGTAGATGTTCATGTTCAAATCCTTCTGGCGTGTATTTATGTGGATATGCGGTTGTAAGATTACCTGATGTAATAGTTGAAGCTAAATCATTACCATACACATCAGCACAAGCTGCAGAGTTGGTCACACTTACAAGAACATGTCAGTAGTCTGAAGGTAAAGTAGTGACTATATACACTGATTCTAAGTATGCTTATGGTGTTGTGCATGATTTTGCCAAAACATGGAAGCAAAGAGACTTTAAAACAGCTGATGGAAAGCCCATAGCACATTTTAATCTTATAGGCGACTTTTTAAAAGCTGTTCAACTCCCTGCCAAAGTGGCCATAGACATATGCCAGCTGTAGAAAATTTGAGATACATGTTGGGTATAGTTGACAGATTCAGTAAGTGGCCAGAAGCATTTGCGTGTGTGAGAGAGAATGTTTAAACGGTTGTCAAAATTTTAACAAAAGAGATCATCTCTAGGTTTGGTATTCCTAGTGTGATTGAAAGTGATAACGGCACACCTTTTGCTTCGAAGGTAACACAACTTTTGGCTATAAGCTTAGCAATTGATTGTTATTTTAATATTCCCTATCACCCACAGTCAGCTGGAGTGGTAGAGAGAACAAACAGAACCATTAAGGAACGTATTACCAAAGCCTGCATTGAAACAGGCCGAAATTAGACTGTTGTTCTCCCGGTAGTACTCACAGAAATGAGAATGACCCTATCTTCAACAAAACTAACCTTTGAAAGTTTTATGTTCTAACCTTTCTTGACGCCATGGGTCAGGGGACGCACTGGCATTTCTTCTTTAGGTAACCTGGAAGTGATGGTGGACGACTACATTTCTGCCCTGGTTGAGAAATTGAATTCTATCAGTGCTGATGTCTCACTAACTCTTCCTCTGCCTACAGATAAGCCAACACACCCTTTTGTGCCTAATCAGCAGGTCCTGATAAGAGGTCTGAAGCCTACCAAGGTCGTTGAGCTGAAGTATCTGGGTCCAGTGACTGTTCTAGCTGTAACCAGAACTGGAGTTCTGTGTGATCATTAGCCACAGTGGATACACACAAGCAGGATGAAAACAGCACCCACTTATTCTATGCACTAATTGGTCTGTTGGCCTAAGAAGCCTACCTAAGTGAGTATTCAGGGCTGAAACAGTTGAGAGCCACGGAAAGATCCTTTCTTTATAGTAGAAAGGGGGCCACCTCCGGGGTGAAGATCTGACTCACTTGACTGTTTAGTTTAGCTCACCCTGATACCTGCTCTAGGTCTAAATTCTATAACTATATGTGCATAGTTGTAACTAGACTCCGAATTTTTCTTATTCTCTTTGAATACATTATTCAGTGAGAAGAAACTGTTATGTATACCTTATAATACTGCTAATAGACATACTGAACAAGCACTGAGAAACAAATGTCTCATGATGTCTTGGAGAACGTGAAACAACTGCTGAACAAAGTTTTTTTGAGAAGATTAAGAGTTTGTTTATGAGTGTTGAACACTATTTTGTTTTAGGAATGATTATTGTATTGATTGTTGGAATTATAATTTGTATGTTGCTATGTTTGATGACGATGGTAAGACAGGCCATAAAGGCCTCATTGGAGTGGTGATGATGAAGGATTATATGTATGTAGGGAAAGAATGAAATGGAATCTGAATGTTTTGTTTGTCTTTATCTTTTTATTTGCAGTTTGTGTCACCGGTTCTGTTCCCCGGATGAACATCCTATGTTTTGGTGTGTGATGCTAAATCATAAATGATTTAAAGTGGCCATTGTTAGTGTTAAGATGGTTTTCACACTGTTTCACACACATTCCTTTGTCTGTTCAGTGTCTATAGAATATTTACGATGTTAGTCTGTAAGGTAAACAGGGAGTCCTTATCTGGACTCACACATCTCCAGCTAGTATATCCTCTTGTCTAAACAGGAAACAAATAGGTCAGGTTTCTTTTCTCTGTATGTGTATAAATACGTTCTGCTCCCTGCAATAAAGAGAAGAAGAGGAAGAACATGCATTCTGTGTGCTGTGTATTTCTTCTTCCCTGATATCAGAAAGGCACCACGGGCATAACAGATCGTATGGAAAACCTCTCCAAGAATTAAGTTTCGTTTGGGCATGATAAAATCTAACAATCTTCCACTGGTGTAATCCTCCAGCAGTGCCATCATGCAGCATTACACACTGGAGTC
This sequence comes from Silurus meridionalis, assembly GCF_014805685.1. Lineage (NCBI taxonomy): Eukaryota > Metazoa > Chordata > Actinopteri > Siluriformes > Siluridae > Silurus > Silurus meridionalis. The sequence continues at coordinate 279,502 of NC_060887.1, read as the reverse complement.
ACCACAGCATTTATATGTTTACAGTAATTACACTGATCATTAACACCTTGGCAAAATCAGCATGAATCAGTACAATTTGAAGATGAAAATGTGACGCGTGAACACGTTCCTTCATGCCAGTTTTGTCATGAACATCATTATAGTTAGGCCTGAAAACGAGGACATAGTACAGAGGACAAAGTAACGACTGTGTGAGAGCGTAATGGCTGCATTTCCAGACTTATTGAAGAAAAATTTTAATAGTATTGCAAACAATTTATTAAGAACACCTATTTATTCATATATACTGTGGTTGTGTGTGTGTGTGTGTGTGTGTGTGTGTGTGTGTGTGTGTGTGTATTAAAAAAAAAAAGTAAGACCATTTTGCACGAGTCTAGCAAATGATTTTATTCTTCCAAAACCCACACAATCGAGTATTTCAACGACTGCACCCGTATTCACCAATCAAATCTTACAAATGCAGCAGTGCCATCATGCAGCATTACACACAGGGGTCACAGCATTTATATGTTTACAGTAATTACACTGATCATTAACACTGTGATTATGGTCGGTATATAAGGAAGTGCTGAATGTGTGATTAGAATCAGCAGTAATGAAGCAGTAATGAGCACAACATCTCTTATTCTTGAAGGCTGATTTATCAAGGGTAATAAATGTGTCAGAAAAACAGACAGCCAAGAGTTGAAGTTGTGGACGAGACAGAGGGTCATAAAGCGATCATAAAAGAATTACATGCTACTTTTTAGAGAATAATGAGGAATGTGGGCGTTACACATGTAGCTGAAGAGGGTTTATAAAGACTGTGTGTGGACTGTGTTATTGGGAACCTCCATGGAACTGCCTGGATTTATTTCTACTGCATAAAGTCTTAAACTTTAACACCACAATCCTGGATCCTGAACTTCCTCCAATAGCTGTGTCGGTCATTAGTAACCCGAATCTCGACCGATCCGGTATGAATTGGAATGATATTTTTACTTTATATTTACTTTAATTTTTTAAAGGACTCATCGTGAAAACTTTTTCTATTTATGCACATTGGACATCAGCTTCTTGCAGCAACAGATTCCATAGTTTAAACGGAACCTTTATTTTAATATCATTTACTTTTGTCACATTTTCCCAACATTTTATCATGTGGATTTTAATTCTTAATTGAATTTAAATGATGTTCAACACTTTAATAATAGAAACAAAACACACTCTATATTTAAACATGTAATTTTTATTAAATATTACAATAAAGATAGATATAATTTTGTACTTTATTATATGTATAACATGTGCTCAAATGCTAAATCTAAACCTGCCCAGAGATTTGCAGATATTTTGCTCTCCACTGCTGCCATTTCCTGTTCTTAATGAATTATTGAAGAAGGTGTGTATTAAGTGATTAATCTGTTGTTTGGCATTTAGTTTTTCCTTCCATTTATTTCTCTCAGATTCCAAAGTTTCCTCCAGCTGAGCAACACGTTCCTCCAGTCGCTCTCTGTCTCTCATCAAAGTATCTCTTTCATCTTTTGCAGTCTTCTTCTCTTCCTCACAGTGAATCAGGGAATCCTGGAGCTCCCTGATGGTTTGAAGGTGTGAGGTGATCATCTCCTCAATGTCTAATTTGGTCTTCGTTTTTTCTTTCCTGAATTTATATTGCTCAAATTTGAAAGTTTCCTTCAGCTGTGCAACACGTTCCTCCAGTCGCTCTCGGTCTCTCATCAAATTATTTCTCCCATGCTTTGCTATCTTCTTCTATTCTTCACAGTAAATTAGGGAATTCTGGAGATCCCTGGTGGTTTGGAGCTGTGGGGTGATCATCTCCTTCATGTCTAGTTTGGTCTTCTCTTTTCTTTCTCAAATTTATTTTGTTTAAATTCAAAGTGGCCTCCAGCTGAGCTGAGTGACGTAGCTTCCTGTGTTTGACTTGTTTGCCGCGAGTTCCGTGTTTGTATTCGTGTTTATATTCGTTTGTTTGTGTTTTCTCTTTTAATAATCCTAAATTGTTTGTCTTCCTGACTTGTGCCTGTAGTCAGTTAAACTCGACTACCACTATATCTTCTCTCACTTTATCTTATTTGTGTATCCGAAATCCGTTCGTGATTATAAGCACTATGCCGGCTGTGTGTCTGACTTTGAGCACAGGTGAGGACTCGTTCGATTTGCAAACGGTGGCGTTGGAGATGGAGGTTTTGGAGAAACAGATTCGCGAGCTGCATGAAAAGCATGCCCGGCTGCGAGGAGCGAAAGCGGCGCTGGAAACATCCAGGCGGACGCGCTTTTCGTCCCAGGTAAATTCCGGGTTGAACCTAACGCTCCCAGCACCTCAACTCCGCGTGTTTCTCTGCCCAGACCCAGCGCACCTACAACTCCGGCAAAGGTGCAACATGGACCCTGGATGCGGCAGCAGCGGAAGAGACAAGCAAAGCCCGGTCGAGGACGTCTCCCCGCCACCACTACAGGCCTTGAGATCTCGACCGAGAACCGCCGCCCCTCTCCGCGACGGAACGCGACACTGTGATTCTCGGAGATTCCATCGTCCGGCATGTCCGCGCTACCGGAGCTAAAGGTAAGGTGCACACTCGCTGTTTTCCTGGTGCTCGTGTTCTTGATGTCGCTGCGCAGGTACCCGCGGTCCTGAAGGAGAACTTGGAGCGGTTGTTCTTCATGCCGGAACGAACGACACCAGGCTGAGACAAACGGAGGTATTAAAGAGGGATTTCAGGATCCTGGTGGAGACGGTACGCAGCACATCACCCACAACGAGGATCATAGTGTCAGGACCTCTTCCCACTTACCAGCGAGGGGCTGAGAAGTTTAGTAGACTTTTAGCTCTAAATGAATGGTTACAGTCATGGTGTCGAGAACATAAACTTCTCTTTGTTAATAACTGGAACTGTTTCTGGAGCGTCCTAGGTTCTTCCGCCCTGATGGCCTGCACCCCAGCAGAGTTGGAGCAGCAGTGCTATCAGATAACATCTCTAGGATACTTCACACCATCTGACTGGTAAGACATCAGGAAATCTTCGACAATGAGAACACGCATACAACAGACCAAATAGTTACAAGTTCACACACAGCCCAGTTTATAGAAACCGTATCTATCCCTCGTGTAGCAAAACCAAGAAGTAAATACACAAGATCCAGAAACAATCTCATTGAAGTTAAAACTGAAAATGCCAGATAAACAAACACCAAAAGTTTTAAAGTTTGGTCTTTTAAACATTAGATCACTTGCACCCAAAGCACTGATTATAAATGAGATGATCAAAGAGAATAATCTCGATGCACTCTGTCTCACTGAGACCTGGATTAAACCAGGTGATTATATGGGTCTAACGAGTCGACACCGTCAGGATATGTTTATAAGCATGAGCCCCTCAGACTGGTCGTGGGGGTGTAGGAACCATTTATACTGCTTCTCTTAATGTTAGTCAGATGTTAGGATTCAGCGTTAAATCATTTGAAGTGCTCGTTCTTAAAGTTGTACTTTCGGACATACATAGTAAACTCGCTCTGGTCACCGTGTACAGACCCCCAGGACCCTCGCTGATTTTCTTCAAGAGTTTGCTTGTTTTCTATCAGATCTCTTGATCAATTTTGATAAAGTGCTGCTTGTAGGAGACTTTAATATTCATGTAGATGATGTAAACGATGCTCTAGGATTATCATTTGTTGACTTATTAAACTCTTTTGGGGTTAAACAAAACGTCACCAGACCAACTCATCGCTTTAACCACACACTAGACTTAATAATATCCCACGGAGCAGACGTCACTGATATAGATATTTTACCTCAGAGTGATGACATCACAGACCATTACCTCATACTGTACACACTACCGGTAGAGCAGATTAGCCGTGTTTCACCACGTTATCGACCTGGTAGGACTATTGTTCCAACCACTAAGGACAGATTCGTAAATAACCTGCCTGATTTATCTCAATTTCTCACTAAACCCATAACTACTATTAATCTTGATGAGATAACTAAGAACATAGACCTTATCCTCACTACCACATTAGACACGTTGCCCTATCCGGTTAAAAAAGGTTAGAGACCAAGCACCTGCATCTTGGTATAATAGTCATACACATGCCCTCAAGAGAACAGCACGTAATCTGAGAGAAAATGGAGGAAAACTAAATTGGAGGTATTTAGAATCGCGTATAAAGACAGTATGCTCAGCTACAGGCAGGCTAAAAGCTGCTAGAGCTGAACACCTGAGCAAACTTATAGAAAACAACAAAAACAATCCCAGGTTCCTTTTCAGTACAGTAGCTAAACTAACTACAAATCAGGGCTCTGAAAATTGTGTTCCATCACAGTTTAGTAGTGAGGACTTTATGATTTTCTTCACTGAAAAAATAGATAACATTAGAAAAACAATTGTGGCAGTTCAACCTCTTACAGCATCTCCTGAGACAGTGTTACCTTCAACTCCACAACTCCACTGTTTTACATGTATAGGACAGGAAGAGCTGTATAATGTTATTGCCAAAGCTAAATCGACAACATGTCAGTTAGATCCAATTCCTACTAAATTACTGAAGGAAGTGTTATATACAACTGGTGAGCCTCTTCTAAATATTATTAACTCCTCACTATCTTTAGGTCACGTCCCTAAATCCCTCAAGTTAGCAGTTATTAAGCCCCTCATTAAAAAACCTAATCTGGATCCAAACACGTTATCAAATTACAGACCAATTTCAAATCTCCCATTTATGTCTAAGATTTTAGAAAAGATTGTCGCTGCACAGTTATGTTCCTACCTGCAAGAGAACAATATCTTTGAAGAATTTCAGTCAGGTTTTAGGCCCCATCATAGCACAGAAACTGCTCTAGTTAAAATAACTAATGACCTGTTTTTAGCTTCAGACCAAGGCTTCATCTCGCTGTTGGTTTTACTAGATCTTAGTGCTGCATTCGACACTATAGACCATGATCTCCTCCTAGATCGCTTACAAAATTACATCGGCATTCAGGGACAGGCATTAAGCTGGTTTAAATCCTACCTGTCCGATCGTTACCATTTCGTAGATTTGAATGGAGAGCTATCCAGGCTAATGCAAGTAAATTATGGCGTGCGCAAGGTTCAGTTCTAGGACCCTGCTCTTCACAATATACATGCTTCCGTTAGGAAATATTATTAGAAGGCATGGAATTAGCTTCCATTGTTATGCTGATGATACTCAGCTATATATTTCATCTAAACCAGGCGATACAGCTCAATTAACCCGGATGACTGAGTGTGTTAAGGAACTAAGAGATTGGATGACCCATAACTTTCTACTTTTAAATTCTGATAAGACTGAGATTTTGCTCATCGGCCCAAAAACTGGTATACAGACGCTCCAGCATCTCAACCTGCATTTAGACGGATGTTCTGTAACCACTAGTTCAACGGTAAAAGACCTGGGTGTTATTTTAGACAGCGACTTGTCTTTCAAAATCACATCAATCAGGTTACAAAACAGCCTTCTTTCACCTTAGAAATATTTCTAAGCTAAGAAATATGTTGTCTATATCCGATGCAGAGAAGCTCGTCCATGCGTTTATGACCTCCAGAATAGACTACTGTAATGCGTTACTAGGTGGATGTCCTGCTTCATTAATAAACAAGCTTCAGTTAGTCCAGAATGCAGCAGCCAGAGTTCTTACAAGGTCAAAAATATGATCACATAACCCCGATCTTATCGTCCCTACATTGGCTTCCTGTTAAGTTTCGAATAGACTACAAACTATTACTTCTCACTTATAAATCACTAAATGGTTTGGCTCCGTGTATCTATCCAGTCTTTTAACACGCTACAATCCGCCACGCTCCTGAGATCTCAAAACTCTGGGCTTCTAGTAGTTCCTAGAATAGCAAAGTCCACTAAAGGTGGTAGAGCATTTTCACATTTAGCTCCTAAACTCTGGAATAGTCTTCCTGACGGTGTTGGGGCTCAGACACACTCACCCAATTTAAGTGTAGATTAAAACGTATCTTTTAGCAAAGCCTACACATAACACACATCACATCATAACCTTGTGCTCCAGAACATCTGATCACATGCACATTATCAACTTGTGCTGTTAATATCATGAACAGCAGCTACGCTAATTCCTCTCCACTGCTTCTTTCTCTCCCCATCCCGAGGCATCCTGAGGTTGCTCCAGCTCCAGTCACCTCCCACCTCGTGATGATTACGGACCTTTAAAGAAGTAGATGCCGAACTCACAAACATCCTGAACCATCTAGAGACGTACCAGTGCCATTTGGATCCCGCTACATGTGTGGAGTTTTGACATTGGACCTCCTGGAGTGTTTAAAGGCTCTGGCATGGAGAAGCTGATGCTGGATCTGTGGTGATCACAAATGCTGAGCTTATAAAACTCGGAGCTACTAACCATATAGACTGTATAAGACTGCAGAAAGAACATTACTTATAATCTTATACTCCAGTAATCATGTTAGTTCCCACTCTTCAGTGTTCTGTATTGTTGAAAGATTTATGATCAAACTCTTGATGTCACCCAGATGAGGATGGGTTCCCCTTTTGAGTCTGGTTCCTCTCAAGGTTTCTTCCTCATAACATCTAAGGAGTTTTCCTTGCCACAGTCGCCACGGCTTGCTCATCAGGGACAAATGCACACCATTCACCATCACTGTTGATTTGTGTAAAGCTGCTTTGAGACAATGTCTGTTGTGAAAAGCGCTATACAAATAAACTTGACTTGACTTGACTTGACTTGAGCAACACGTTCATCTAGTCGCTCTCGGTCTCTCATTAAATTTTCTCTTTCATGCTTTGCAATCTTCTTCTCTTCTTCACAGTAAATCAGGGAATTCTGGAGATCCCAGGTGGTTTGGAGCTGTGAGGTGATCATCTCCTCCATGTCTAGTTTGGACTTCTCTGTTTCTTTCTCAAATTTATTTTGTACAAATTCCAAAGTCTCCTCCAGCTGAGCAACACGTTCATCTAGTCGCTCTCTGTCTCTCATTAAATAGAGTTTCTCTTCCTCACAATGATTCAGGAATCCTGCAGATCCCTGGTGGTTTGGACCTGTCTGATGATCATCTCCTCCATGTCTAGTTTGGCCTTCTCTCTTTCTTTCTCAAATTTATTTTGTTCAATTTCCGAAGTGGCCTCCAGCTGAGCAACACGTTCCTCCAGTCGTTCTCTGTCTCTCATTAAATAAATTTTCTCTTCCTCACAATGATTCAGAGAATCCTGCAGCTCTCTGGTGGTTTGGACCTGTCTGATGATCATCTCCTTCATGTCTAGTTTGGCCTTCTCTCTTTCTTTCTCAAATTTATTTTGTTCAATTTCCAAAGTGGCCTCCAGCTGAGCAACACGTTCCTCCAGTCGTTCTCTGTCTCTTATTAATTTTTTTTTCTCTTCCTCACAATGATTCAGGGAATCCTGCAGCTCTCTGATGGTTTGAAAGTGTATGGTGGTCATCTCCTCCATGTCTAGTTTGATCATCTCTTTTTCCTTTTCAAATTTATTTTGTTCAAAATTCAAAGTGGCCTCCAGCTGAGCAACACGTTGCTCCAGTCGCTCTCTGTCGCTCCTCAAATGATCGCTCTGATGATCTGCACACTTTTTCCTTAGAGTGATTCAGGGAATCCTGGAGCCCTGGTGGTCTTGAGCTGTAAGTTATTACCGCCTTCATGACTCGCTTTTCATTCTTTCTCTTCTTCTCCCAATAATTTCTCTCATATTTAAGAACGGCCTCCAGCTGAGCGACTTTCTGGTTCCACCAGTTGTCTTTGTTCTCTCATTAAAATCTCTTTTTCATTCTTTGCAGTTTTCTGCTCTTCTTTACAGTAATTCAGGGAATCCTGAATTTTCAAATTCTGTAGTACATGATTAAATTATTAATATGAGGAAGATTAATCCTCATCATTGATCCTCATAGAGTGGCTAAGAGGAGCTACTCTAAAAAGCTGAAAAAATCAGTTTTCAGCCAACGACCCTGCTTCAGTGAAGAAAGACCTGAGAGACATGGTGCAGTCATAAAAACCTGGAGCTTAACACACTCAAAACAGTGGAGATGATTGTGACATTTAAGTCAATGAGTTTTCTAAGTTTAATTTATATTTTTCCAGTTATATTTTGAGAGATATGTTTCTATTTATGCACATTGGACATCAACCTTCTCAGCAGCAGGTTCCATAGTGTAGCGGTCATCACGTCTGCTTTACACGCAGAAGGTCCTGGGTTCGAGCCCCAGTGGAGCCATGACCTTGAGTCTCTGATTCTAAATGCTTTTAGTGCATTGCGGTTACAGGGCCCATGCGCACGATGACCATCAGGTGAAGGTCCCTGCCCGAGATGGTTCCTCCATATGAAGAAGGACATGGGTGAGATGCAACCTCCCTGTACTCATTAAAAACTGGATATGCTGAGAGAGCTTGATGTGGTCCTTCATGGGAAGAAAGTGCGAATGACATTGTAAGAGGGGGACAGACAGGTCAACCTGTTAAGACAGATGTTGTGTCATAGGAGCTTCCATAGTTGGTCACGCCCAAAGCGATTCCTGTAGTGAAACACAGAGCAAAGTTAGAAAAAGAAACTCATTTAAATGGCTAAAACTATTATTGGGCAAAACATGGGGACATTTGAGTGAGTTTTCTAACTTTAACTCACATTGTTCCACCGAGATTTTGAAAAATGTTCCTATTTATGCACATTGGACATCAACCTTCCAAGTAACCGGTTCCTAAGTGTAGTGGTCATCATGTCTGTTTTGCATGCAGAAGGTCTTGGATTCGGCCCCCAGTGGAGCCATGCTCTTGAGCCTCTGATACTAATTTCCTGCTAGCAGGATTATTATTACTTTATATTTACTATTATTTTATTTTTTAAGAAAAATTGTAAAAAAAAAAATTCTATTTATGCACATCAGCCTTGTCAGCAACAGGTTCCATAGTGTGGCAGTCATCACATCTGCTTTAAACGCAGAAGGTTCTGATTTCGAGGCCCAGTGGAGTCGTGCCCTTGGCCTTTTTCTTCTAATTTTGGAATGCTTTTTCTCCATTGCTGTTACAAGCACAATGCAGTAACGCAAATTTGTTAATTTATTTCCAGGATCGAGTAACAATTTGTGACATATACATAAACCTCATTCCGATTTGCTAGCTGCATTGGGAGTTGAACCCAGGACCTTCTGTGTGTAAACCAGATGTGATGACCACTACCCTATAAATCCACACAAGCACCTGCACAGCATAAATAAGCCTTAATGACGATTCAGGTAATATGTTTCCAGATTGCAACTCTTCAGCTTTAGATTTAATTTGCAAGCTTATGGTCCTGGTCTTAATCCTTACACTTCAACACGTCCAGCTGGGGATGTAGCTCAGCGGTAGAGCGCCTGCTTTGCATATCTGAGGTGCTGGGTTCAATCCCAGCATCTCCAAGCTGCTTCTTTATAATGCATAAAATGTCTATAAGTTTTAGGTGCGCGCATATTCTTGTTGTATGGTCGTCAGTCATGTGAGCTCCAAAAATATGGATT
>NC_060887.1:256805-269897 GCF_014805685.1 Silurus meridionalis | reverse complement strand
CAAAAGTCTTGGGGATCATCAAGATGTTTTCTGGCAAAACTGAGACGAGCCTTTATGTTCTTTTTGCTCAGCAGCTGTTTCTGTCTTAGATCTTTGCTGTGTAGATAAATTTTGCCGTCTCTTTCTCATGGTGGAGTCATGAACACTGACCTTAACTGAGGCAAGTGAGGCTGCAGTTCTTTGGATGTTGTTATGGGGTCTTTTGTGATCTCTTGGATGAGTCGTCGTTGTGCTCTTGGGGTAATTTTGGTCAGCCGGCCACTCCTGGGAAGGTCACTGTTTCATGTTTTTGCCATGTGTGAACAAAAAAGTTAGCACAGTTTTAACAGGGGGGCAAACACTTTTTCACACGGGGCCATGTAGTTTTGGATTTTGTTTCCCCTTTATTTAAAATCTGCATGTCGTGTTCACTTGTGTATCTTTTACTAATATTTAAATTAGTTTGACGATCTGAAATATTAAAGTGTGACAAACATGCAAATAAACAGTGTTGTGCCGGTAACGCGTTACTTTTGACAATAACTAATACTGTAACAATACTGTAAAATAAAGTAACTCCGCTACCATTACAGTATGGTGCGTTACCGTTACTTTTATAAATGAATGCATTTGGGCTGAAGTGTAGACTACAGCCTAACCAGCTTACAGCAGCGATTGTAGGATTGGTGGATGAACCACTGTAAACAGGAAGAAGACGCGCTGTGGGCGTCTCCGTTATTCAGGTCTGTAATGGCAAGTCGAGGCGAGAGCAAGACGAGTTTCTCAAAGTGGAAATATGCTCATTATTTCACTTTAGTTGAGTATAAAGACAAAAAATGTCAAATGTAAGCTGTGTCTTTCTGGTTCGAAGCTCGTATCTACTGATAAACAGCAACTCCAATCTGCTTAAGCTCCTTCAGAATCTACATGCCTCGACGAAGCTAGAAGCTAACCCGGTGTTCTGTTTTCATACTTCAGCTGTAAAAAGAACATGTTTAAGAGCTCAACACAACAGCAGAAGCCACTTTAGTTTTTGATTGTGAATATATTATTCAGCTTGTTTTGTTATTTATTTCAGAAATGCTTGTGATATATTCAGTTTGTGCTGCTCTGACTTTAATAAAATAGTGTTTAAAAATGACTTTGTGTTTAAGTCAGTTTTGTGTTTGTAGACTATAACACATAAAAGGGCATTAATGGGAACATTAAAGAAGGTTCTTTAAAAAAGTAACTAAAAAGTTACTTTTAACAGTAACACATTACTTTTTGGTGTAAATAATCAACTAAGTAATTGAGTAGGAAATTAAAATCAGAGGCTCAAGAGCATGTCTCCACTGTGGGTCAAACCCAAGACCTTCTGCATGTAAAACAGACATGATGACCACTACACTCCAGTATTAACAATCAATGACTGTTTCTTCCAATGTTATAAATCACTATATACTGCTCCTTTATCTGCTGACACTTCAACATTAGAGGTAAGTGTAGGTACAGCATTACAATTGGATGAGTTTATATCTGATACAGAAATAGCCTTAGCAAGTCTGCCTTCTGGTAAATCACCTGGACCAGGATACGAAAATCTTAGCAAAAACTCTGACCTGCCGTCTGGAGAAAGTTCTGTCTTGTGTTATTTCACCTGAACAAACAGTCTTCATCAAGAACAAATACTCTTCTTGTAATATTGGGCGCATGTTGAATGTTATATAGTACAGACCAAAAGTTTGGACACACCTTCTCATTCAAAGAGTTTTCTTTATTTTCATGACTATGAAAATTGTAGATTCACACTGAAGGCATCAAAACTATGAATTAACACATGTGGAATTATATATGGAATTATATACATAACAAAAAAGTGTGAAACAACTGAAAAATGTCATATTCTAGGTTCTTCAAAGTAGCCACCTTTTGCTTTGATTACTGCTTTGCACACTCTTGGCATTCTCTTGATGAGCTTCAAGAGGTAGTCACCTGAAATGGTCTTCCAACAGTCTTGAAGGAGTTCCCCGAGAGATGCTTGGCACTTGTTGGCCCTTTTGCCTTCACTCTGCAGTCCAGCTCACCCCTAAACCATCTCGATTGGGTTCAGGTCCGGTGACTGTGGAAGCCAGGTCATCTGGCGCAGCACCCCATCACTCTCCTTCTTGGTCAAATAGCCCTTGATGCCTTCAGTGTGACTCTACAATTTTCATAGTCATGAAAATAAAGAAAACTCTTTGAATGAGAAGGTGTGTCCATACTGTTGGTCTGTACTGTATATAACCCATCTCTATCTGACACTTCTTTAGAGGTGGAGGAGCAGAAGGTTGAGAAGCAGAAGGTTGAGAAGCAGAAGGTGGAGAAGCAGAAGTTGAGGAGCAGAAGGTGGAGGATCAAAAAGAACAGGCTGAAGTCCTTTGGACTTTTGGAGACTTTAGAGAATGTGAGAAAATGTATAACTGTGTGTAGATAATCAGGTAAAATATTATTTATGAGTCTGACTTTGTTGAAGGTGTTTATGTCTCACCATAAATCTGATTATCACGAATCACACAGCACAACTTACTCAAAAGTCCAATGCAGAATGCTTCCTGGTTTTTTTTAACCTAAAGAAATGTAAATGAAGTGATGAACACACTGGATGTTGTTGTTCTGTAGACAGTCACACTGCTGCTGAGAAATCTGGACTGTATTGTGGATGAAGGACGTGTACGAAGCGTTCCTGAGATTTGGGACTGTCCTCACTGCACACGTCCTTTATAACTACTGATCCTTACATTTTCCTTCTTTCTCAGTAACTTGGGGTTTCCTCCCCGTACTCAGCTGGAGTATTTTCTGAATGTGGAGAGCTCTGATATTGCGAACCTTTAACACGTTTGATGTGCGTTCTTTGCTTTGTGTTTCTGCTCGCTGTCCCGTACAGGTCATGATGGAGAACAGACGCTCAAAAGACATCGGGTGTGTGACGTTTTCATCTCCTGATGAGGCTCGAGTAGACATTATGGAGATGAACGGCAGGGTGCTGGGCAGCAGGACTGTGTACTTAAGTCCCTCTCAGTCCCTCTCAGAATGTAGAAACCATCTGACCTTCAAAACCCTGCCCAGACCCAAGACCCAACGCCAACAAGAACATCCATCCACAGAGTGAGTCAAAGCCGTCCGATTAGTTTTGTGTTAAGTGCAGTTAAAGATTTAAAACAGAAGAGAACTTTTTATGTTAGCAAAATTTACCTTCTGATTGGATGCTAACATGAGATGATTGTCTGCATCTACAGATGTTCCAGTTGCAGATCCTGGAAAAGAAAACCAGCAGCAGTGGAACAGGCGATTCACACCACAGCCTCTCAGACTGGACACACAGGAACTATTCTGATTCTATTTCCAGTGTGTTTTATAGAGACCTTCATGATCTGGAGCAGGTTTTGGTCACAGCTGTGTTTGGTCACATGTAATAATTGGTTTAATACTGAGTGATTGATCAGTGTGTATTATTAAAGTCAGCAATGTAAACACACACATGCACTCAAACATTGGATGCTGAATTTGTTCTGTTTTCTGTAGGAATTAGGATTAGATCCTCTATTATACCAGAACCAGTGTACACTTGCAGCAAGTTTCTGCTCTCAGAAAATGACCTTTAAATAAAAGTGCTTCATTGTTCATTCACCAGTGAGACCAGAACCTTGTTAATAAAAGAACACCGCTGTTCTGTTTATATTATAGGATACAGACAGTGCTTGTTTTTTCTCATGGTTTTCTACATGAGAGTGATGTAATGCTCATGTTTTTGCTTTCTGTATCTCCTCACTCACTCCTACAGGTGGTACTGCACAATTGACGGTCCAAAGGCTTTGGATTTGTCTGATATTCCTCTCTGGATGAAGACACTAATGCCATCAGAGAGTTGAATGGAAAGCTGGTGAGCAGGAGGTCACTGTGTATCACTATGGCTGAGCAGTGGACAGAGAGCAGCCGCCACACCAAGCCCTACCTCCATCCATCCAGGAACATGCAGTGGTTCCATCTACAGCGTAAGTCATACTGTCCTCATAATGTCCTACAAAACTACTAAACACACACACTGTGTACCGGTCAAACACACACATTATGTAAAGTAACACATCTCTGTTTTTCTCTTTCAGGTCATCGTGCTGTCGTTCTGTTCCACTGAATTCATCATTTTATTTATTTTGCTTTTAATTATTATTTCTTTCTCTTTTTTACAGAAATAGTTTTATTACTGTAAATAAATATGTAAATAACTAACAGTAATGAAGGTGTTTCATTATTGATCATTCATAAAATTCCCTCTTAATACATGAGAACTTTCATTAGAACTGAAAGAGACGGTGCTGTGAAAAGAGAACAGTAATAACAGAGTTGTGTTCGTGAAAACCCTGGAAACAGATCATGTAAATACACTACTCTGACGCTGACACCATTTATTTAATGGATGAATAAAATTGATCTGAAATAAATTCAAATATTTAAGCTGTAATACTGCACTGTATTTAACTTATTATTATTATTATTATTATTATTATTATATATTGTTATAATTTTAAATGTATTGATAGATTTTATTTTGAAACTTTATATTTTGATGTTTTATTTCAGTTAATACATTTTTTATTGTATTTAATTTGTGTCGGTTTATGTTCTAATCTCTAATATACACTAAAAGCCTTTATATTTATAAATGTGTATTTAAATCACAGATATTAAAAATTAATAATATGTAAAAGATCTAATATCTACCAAAAAAAATTACTCAGTGTTGATTTAAGATGTTTGGACATTTATTCCAGCTCATAAATCCTATAAAACATGCAGCATTAAACATGAACTTCCAGCAGATGAACATCTCATAATACTGTCTGGAAGTGAGAAATGTACAGGTTGTTTTACTCCATACACATGAACTTACTTTGATCAGAAACACAATCATACTCCAAATCAATTAATCAATAAAGTCAATAAAAGAATCCCAAACTGCTGTGTGTCTTGTCCTCGCTATTAATGACGTCATTAGAGCTCCACTACTTCTAATGACCTGCTGTGACAGTGAGCTCTAATACACATCACACTGCCACCTACTGGTCATTTATGATTCTGCAACATTCATAGAGTCACTCCGGTCAACTTCCGGTTCTCAACTCGGATTCACTCGCTTTATACACAGTTTACAGCCGTTTTTATCTTATTTATGACTGTAATATCGCTCTTCTCTCAGGAACAACAGAAAAGCTGTGAAGACATGATATTTTATCCGCTCTTTACCTCTGTAATGTGCGCATGCGCATAGTGTCAGGTTAAAAGAGACCGGGTTACGTCACAGACGGAGGCGGGGCATCTGCCTGTGACGTCACAGTAAGGCAACCTCTATAATTGGAAACGCGTCTCTGTTTCTCTCATTTCCGAGATTTTTGCTTGTGACTAAAGAGGCATAAACATGGAGCTCTTCAGAAGGTTTAGAGAGATTTTTCAAACCAGAAGATCGAAGAAAACTAAGCAGATTGCTGAAATGAAGGAGAAGCTGGAACACATGGAGAAAGTAGTGAAAGACTTGGATGCATTTTCTCTTCTAATGATAGAGAAGATAACAGAAGAGAAAGAAGAGAAAGCCATTCTGCTACAGACGGTGCAAAAGCTGGAGGCTACTTTGGCTTCTGAGCGAAAGCAGCAGGAACAGGACATAACTGAGAGAAGCCAGAGCTGGGCGAGAGAACAAAAACAACTGGAGGAACGTGTTGCTCAGCTTGAGTTTATTTTGGAGCAGACCACCATGGAGCTCCAGTCTTCCTTGAAAATCAATGAGGAACTGGAGAAAACTGTAGAATGTGAGAGAGAGAGCTGGACAAGAGAACAAACGAAAGTGGAGAAACATGTTGCTCAGCTTGAGGTCACTTTGGAACAGACCACCATGGAGCTCCAGTCTTCCCTGAAAATCCATGAGGAACTGGAGAAAACTGTAAAATGTGAGAGAGAGAGCTGGAAGAGAGAACAAAAACGACTGGAGGAACATGTTGCTCAGCTTAAGCTCACTTTGGAACAGACCACCATGGAGCTCCAGGATACTCAGAATCACTGTGAGAAAATAAAAAATAGTGCAGAGCAGGAGAGAGATCATTTGATCAGAGAGAAAGAGCGACTGGAGGAACGTGTTGATCAGTTTAAGCCCACGTCGGATTTTAAAGAAAAACAGGAGGATGAAAGAGAGAAAACTAAACTTGACATAGAGGAGAGGAACAACTTACAGCTTCAGACCAACAGGGGGCTCCAGGATACCCAGAATCTCTGTGAGGAAGAAAAGAAGACTTCAGAGAATAAAACAGATCATTATATGAGAGTCCGAGAGCGATGGGAGGAAATTGTTGCTCAGCTGAGACAAGAAAACATTCAAAAGAAAAGGAGAAATAGAAAAAAAAGAAGACGACAAGAGAAACAGAGAGTCTGAACATGCCTTTTTCCTCTTTCTGTTTCTCTTTTGGCTATTTATGATAGTTTTACACTTATAGTCAATAGTATAAAGCTGAGTGTAAAGCTATTGTATCTTGTAGATCGTCTCGTCTTTTGATCATTTTTTATTTCTGTCTTGTCAAATCTTTTTTTTCATCTTTTTTTAAATCTTGATTTTAATCTTTTACTACAAAGAGTCACAATAAACACTAATAACAACCATTATTTTTGTCTTCCTTACAAACGACGTATGACCTCCTCATGGATTCTTCCACTTAGTTTATTTCGCTCTTGTGGGGCAGGGGGCTGTGGCTCGGGGTCATAATGCTGAGGGGGAGGGAGGTCAGGAGGAGAGGAAACTGGTCCTCAGTGCCACATTGTGCAAAACACCACACACCCTGATAATCTTACACACTTTTTCCGGGTGGTATAAAAGTCTTCCACCTGAGACATCCAGAGCTCCACATCTGCATTTCTGGAGGTGAGGAGCATCTGAGGGGTGAAGCCTCTGTCACCTGTCATATTATAGACTACATCAGGACAATGTTTACAATTTCTACATGTTGTTAAAGTCACCAAGAAGCCAGTCATCACGTCCTGCAGCTGCATAGATCACATAGATCCAGGAGCACAGCTGTAGGAATCTAAATCAGCTTATTATTCAGTCATCATCATGGGCGAGAAATCATCATGGTCCCTGGAGACTCTTTCTCTCCTTAATCTTCCATTGGTGTAATCCTCCAGCAGTGCCATCATGCAGCATTACACACGGGGGTCACCACAGCATTTATATGTTTACAGTAATTACACTGATCATTAACACCTTGGCAAAATCAGCATGAATTAGTGGCATCACCACCCGAGATACAATTTGAAGATGAAAATGTGACATGTGAACACGTTTCTTCATGCCAGTTTTGTCATGAACATCATTATAGTTAGGACTGAAAATGAGAACATAAAGAGAGTAACGACTGTGTGAGAGCGTAATGGCTGCATTTCCAGATTTATTGAAGGAAAATATGTAGTTATTTACACTGTGTTCTGCAGTTATCTAATGGTAGGGATTTGATGTTCTCCTGTATTCCATGCAGTCGGGCATCTCCTCCTCCTGCGCTCCCGTAGTGGAATGTGATGGTGAGACGCCGCTGATTACAAATTTAGAGTGAATTTTTATTTAACATTTGAGTTGGATTTTATAAGAAGGTGTTTATGAAACAACTATCACTCAGTACAAACCCAAATAACCTGCAGGATTTCATCTTCATGATCACAACACTTCAAACAAAACATCTACAGTACATACAGGATTCAGGGCCATTTTTCAATATTTATATGTTACAGTAATTTTGTATTATTTATATTAGGAGTCTTTAACGACTCTGTGCATATGTTTAAAAAATGACCATGTTACTGTGTGTACAATGATACTAATTGTGTTCATGTATTACAAACACTTTATTAGGAGCACCTATATATTCATATACACTGTGTGTGTGTGTGTGTGTGTGTGTGTGTGTGTGTGTGTGTGTGTGATTATTTGTACAAAGAGTTCCGTCTCATCACTTTCGTTATTTTAGATCAAACATGTGCACTACTACTATCAGGTAAAATACAATGTACTTGTAGGAAAAAACACCAAAAACAAAGTGTCCAAAAACTTACGACCCCCAGGCTGAAAAGTCCATGCAGAAACAAAACAGAGTAAGAACAGGAGCTTTGAGGGTTGGGATTTGGACTGTAGTTTATGTTAACAGTCTGCTACACTGACTCAGGACTACAGTTTGTATCTGATCATCACTTCACCTCAACATCATTTAGCTGTAATAAATGGACATTCAGTGAAACCCAGATGAGGACGGGTTCCCTCTTGAGTCTGGTTCCTCTCAAGGTTTCTTCCTTATGCCGTCTCGGGGAGTTTTTTCTCGCCGCAGTCGCCACCGGCTTGTTCATCAGAGACAAACTTACACATAAAGAACATCATATTTCTTATTTCTCAGAGACGCCAATGTTTTTACTTGTATGTTCCTTTCTTTGATGATACAGTAATTTCTGTAGCACTCAGCGATTCTCCTCTGTCTTGCGCTTCAGACATTTTGCCTCAGTGTGCTCTAGTAGTCTAGTAGTGTTTTTAGTCATTTTTATTATTAAAAAAAAGATTTTGCAGGAGACTTGCGAATGATTTTATTCTTCCAAAACCCACACAATCGAGTATTTTAAAGACCGCACCCGTATTCACCCATTAAATATTACAAATCCAGCAGTGCCATCATGCAGCATTACACACGGGGGTCACCACAGCATTTATATGTTTACAGTAATTACACTGATCATTAACACTGTGATTCTGGTCGGTATATAAGGAAGTGCTGAATGTGTGATTAGAATCAGCAGTAATAAAGCAGTAATGAGCACAACATCTCTTATTCTTGAAGGCTGATTTATCAACAGTAATAAATGTGTCAGAAGAACAGACAGCCAAGAGATGAAGTTGTGGACGGGACAGAGGGTCATGAAGCACCTATAAGAGAATTACATGCTACTTTTTAGAGAATAATGAGGAATGTGGGCGTTACACATGTAGCTGAAGAGGGTTTATAAAGACTGTGTGTGGACTGTGTTATTGGAAACCTCCATGGAACTGCCTGGATTTATTTTTACTGCTTAAAGTCTAATACTTTAACACCACAATCCTGGATTCTGAACTTAGTTTCTTTCTTTATTTGGTATTTTAACTTTGTTATTGGATTTGTTGCTATTGATAATAAATCACAAGATCACAATAATCCCATTACATGTTTATGTGATTTTATTGTATCATGCAGTAATAATGTGCTTGTGCTGTATTACACATTCTTCTTCTTCTTCCTCTTTCGGCTTCTCCCATAAGTCTCCATACCCCTCTGTCCTCTACATCTGCCTCTTTCACCCCAACTACCTGCATGTCTTCCCTCACCACATCCATAAACCTCCTCTTTGGTCTTCCTCTTTCCTTCTTCCTGGCGGCTCCATCCTCAGCATTCTCCTACTGATATACCCCATGTCTCTCCTCTGCACATGTCCAAACCATCTCAATTTCGCCTCCCTCACCTGGACTCCAAAACGTCCTACATGCGCTGTCCCTCTAAAAAAACTCATTTCTGATCCTGTTCATCATCTTCAATCCCAATGAAAATCTAAACATCTTTAGCTCTGCTACCTCCAGCTCCACCTCCGGTCTTTCAGTAAATGCTATTGTCTCTAATCCATACAACATCTCAGGTCTCACCACAGTCCTATAAACTTTCCTTTCACTCTCACAGATACTCTTCTATCACAAATCACTCCTGCTGTTACTCTTCTCCACCCACTCCACCCTGCCTGTACTCTTTCCTTCACTTCTCTAACACACTCTCCATTACTTTGCACTGTTGACCCCAGGTACCTGAACTCCTCCACCTTCTCCACCTCTTCTCCCTGCAACCGCACCAATTCACTGCCCTCCCTCTCCTTCACACACATGTACTCTGTCTTACTCCTACTGACTTTTATTCCTCTTCTCTCCAGCGTATACCTCCACCTCTCTAGGCTCTTCTCAACCTGCTCACTACTCTCACCACAAATCACAAATATTATCCGCAAACATTATAGTCCACAGAGACTCCTGTATGACCTCGTCCTTCAACCTGTCCATCACCACTGCAAACAGGAAAGGGCTTAGAGCCAATCCTAGATGCAGTCTAACCTTCACCTTAAACCAGTCTGTTGTTCCTACTGAACACTTCACTGCTGTCACACTGCACCACCCTCACATACTTTTTTGACACACCAGACTTTCTCATACAATACCACAACTCCTCTCTCCACCCTGTCATACACTTTCTCTAAACACTTTCTCATTAAGTGCATTAAGATGCTGGAGATCTTTCACTCGGTGGTCATGAGCCTACTGTGGTTTCTGAGGAAGTGGCATTTTACTCAGTAATGTCAGCAGCAGTAATAAACTCATTTGCATGGCTAAAACTATTATTGGGCAAAACCTGGGAACATTTGAGTCAGTGAGTTTTCTGAATATTTTGCCACTGAGATTTTGAGAGAGATGTTTTTATTTATGCACATTGGACATCAACCTTCTCAGCAGCAGGTTCCATAGTGTAGTGGTCATCATGTCTGCTTTACACGCAGAAGGTCCTGGGTTTGAGCCCCAGTGGAGCCTTGCCCTTGGCCCTTTTCTTCTCATTTTGGAATGCTTTTTCTCCATTTCTGTTACAAGCACAATGCAGAAACATGCAAAACTTTTTATTTATTTCCAGGATTGAGTAACAATTTGTAAGTAATATATAAACCTCATTCTTGTTTACAACCTGCATGGTCCCACTGGGAGTTAAACCCAAGACCTTATGTGTGTAAAGCAGATGTGTTTTTTGTCCTCATTTGTTATTCGTATTTTAAATATTCTTCAAACACTATTACTCAACATTTAATTAGGAGATTTTATTCTTGTTTTTAATGTTTTTTATTCTGTAAACTACTCGAAATTATAAAGCATCATCAGTGGTTGCTTCAAATCAAAATATAGTAAATATATTCTCCCGGTAAATTAACGTCTGCAGATTTGTTTTACGGCCATCGCTTCTTAATTTTGCCGTTTCTATTCAGAGAAATAAAATTGCTATGGTGAAGATACCATCTGAAACTCATTGCGGACCCGCCGCCGATTCTCTTTTAATGATATCGTCATCTTTTCTCAACACAACACCAAATTGTGCTTTATATTTCAACTATACGAAGTTATGACCATCAGTTTTAACTGTTTTGAGTGTGAGGAAAAGGTTTTTTTTGTGGAATCAGTTGTGGATTATTGAATGCAAATGTATCAAGATGAAAGAACTTTTAACTATTAGATCCAATTCTTTACTTTTTCGTAATTATAATAATCAATATCACATTTATTTTTGGAATGTGATTATGCAAAGGATTTTTGAAAATAAATGTTTTGGATTGTTTTTTCTGTTTACAACTAAATTTGAAAGATGGATATAATATAATTAGTGAGATAGATTGACAGAGTTTAGAAATAGACAGAGAAAATTATACGGAGAGAAAATTAGAGAGAGAGAGAGAGAGAGAGAGAGAGAGAGAGAGAGAGAGAGAGAGAGAGAGAGAGAGAGAGAGAGAGATGGTGGCTCTTAAAAGTGCCTTTGGGTTCTATAAATCAGGTGTAGTTGGATTTGGACAGGTGACTTGCTTGACAGGATCTGCAGGTATTGTTACTGTTAGCCCACAGTGTACAGGTGGATATTGGGCTACTGTTGGCTGAAGGAGGAGAAGGAGAGGAGAAAGACGTCTACAGAGACATCAGAGAAATGAGAAGTGTAGAAGACTGGAGGTTTGGGTGGGTTCTTTAAATGTTGGTACTATGGCTGGTAAAGGGAGTGAGATAGATGATATGATGGAGAGGAGAAAGGTAGATATGTTGTGTGTTCAGGAGATTAATTGGAAAGGGAGTAAGACCAGGAACATTGGAGGTGTTTAAACTGTTCTATCATGGTGTGGATGGAAAGAGAAATGGTGTAGGGGTGATTCTGAAGGAAGAGTACAGTAAGAGTGTAGTAGAGGTGAAGAGAGTTTCTGATAGGGTGATGAAGGTGAAGCTGGAAGTTGAAGGGATGATGATAAATGTAATCAGTGCTTATGCTCCACAAGTCGACTGTGAGATGAAGGAGAAGGAAAAATTCTGAAATGAGTAAAATGGAGTGGTAGAAGGTGAACCTAGGAATGAAAGATTGGTGATTGGGGCAGACTTTAAAGGGCATGTAGGTGAAGGGAACAGAGGTGATGAGGAGGTGATGGGCAGGTATGGCCTGAAGGAGAGGAATGTGGAAGGGCAGATGGTGGTAGATTTTGCTGAAATGATGGAAATGGCAGTGGTGAACACGTATTTTAAGAAGAAGGAGGATCATAGAGTGACGATAAGAGTGGAGGAAGGTGCACACAGGTGGACTATGTTCTATGCACGAGATGCAACCTGAAGGAGATTAGAGACTGTAAGGTGTTGGCAGGGGACAGTGTAGCTAGACAGCATCGGATGGTGTTCTGTATGATGGTTTTGGAGGTGAAGAATAAGAGGAGGAGAGTGAGGAAAGAAAAAAGAAAAAGATGGTGAAAACTAAAGGAAGAAGACTGTAGTATGAGATTCTGGGAAGAGGTCAGACAGGGGCTCAGTGGTAAAGATATAAGGCATATGAGGAGCTGTAGGAGACGTTGGACACTAAGGAAGGAGAAAAGGATTTGTAGCGATTGGCCAGGCAGAGGGACCGAGCTGGGAAGGATGTGCTGCAAGTTAGAGCATGCGGGGCGGATCTCTTGTCCAGGGAAATCCCTGTGCGGGAGTGGTCTTTCCATCCTCAGGTGGTGAACCTGTTATGGGAGAGATTCGGCCGGGCCGTGAGATCTCTTCGCCTCGCACGAAAACTCATTGCCCTCTGTTCTTTTCTCTGGCGAGAACGGTGCACCTATGGGTGTGGATGCGTTAGCCCACCCGTGGCCAAACGTTCTGCTTTACGCATTTCCTCCACTAAGTTATACTATGAGAATTTGTTTGGAGGCGGAGGGGTGAGTGAAGAAGAGAAACAGGATCTATTGAAACAAATAAAACAACAGTATGGGAAGTGGACAAAAAGAATGTGATGA
>NC_060887.1:252078-256705 GCF_014805685.1 Silurus meridionalis | reverse complement strand
GCAGTTAGTAGAAAACATCAGAAAGAACTATTTAATAGATTCATTTTAATAATTCAGTCCATTCAGTTTGGTCAATTCAGTTAGAAAAGATTCGGTTCGATGATTTCAATTTTTAGATTCAGTTCAAGTGACTCGGTTCAAGAGTTCAGTTCGGTCACTTCTATTCAAAACAATGAGGTCGACGAGTCTGAATCCATAGATAGTCCAAGAAATTTCCTTTCAGCAGTCTCTCAAAAGAAACCAGCAGGTGATCAGAATGTTCCTACTCTGTTCCTGGGTTAGTTTCAGGGTTCACCTCAGTCAGCTTCATCCGGTTTGTGTGTAATCTTCCTCTGTAATCTGTACTTGTGCAGTGTGTGTGTGTGTGTGTGAGAGAGAGAGAGATAGAGAAATAGAGAGAGAGAATAAAGTGAGTGACATGATGATGTCACCGGCAGAGGGCGGGGCATCTAGGTGTGATGTCACAGTGTGACACGTATATAATTCAAAGCGTGCTTTTGTTTCTCATTTGTGAATTTACCAATTGTAAGTAAAGAGACACTAAAATTGACAACCACCAAACAAACAAACAGCAGCAAGAAGCAGCAGCGATTAGCAGCAACTAAAAAATACAACTTCTCTTCTATTGAACATTTCTTCATACAGGTACCTGGTAAGTCGCCTAAATAATTATGGCAGAATATTGTAGATTATTTAGTAAAGAGTAAAAGTACAAAGTCATTATTTAGTGACATTAGCATGGGTAACTAGCCGCTAGCTAATCTTAGCTTTTATAGTTTAACTTTTTATATTAATCCAACAAATGTACCTAATAATTAGTATAGAATCTATTAGATACAATGAAGTAGCTTAATTTAACCTATTTATCCCATATTTTAATCAAACTCATGTAACCTGTTTACTCCAAGTATAATGAACATAATATACTAATAAATAGAGTAGAATAGGGTCAGACTGGGACTACAATTTTAATAATCCTTGCAGCCGTGGCATGTTTTATCTGTTGTGGAATTCCTTGTCATTGTTTAGACAATACGTACAGCTCCCAGTGTATAAAATTACAGGTAAAGAGTCTTCTACAGAAAACATCTCCACAGATATGGATCAAAACATCTATGTGGATTTGGATGGAGGGATTATGGCCCTAGTCAATGAGAAAAAATGACTGTAACAAACGTTTCCTTATAACTAAAAGCACTAAACTCTTTCTACGCTTTAATTCTGATTCTTTGATTATATCGTATATAAATCATGTTGTTGTTGTGTGTATTTTATGCTGTGTGCAGGAACATGGCGGCTGATGAACAAAGGTTTCTTCTGCAAGGTATGCGCCTGCATCAAGGCACGTGTTTGTACATCAAGCATGTGCTGAGGGGTATCGCTCAACTTTGTCACCTCTAGACCTACCTGCGATGCTTGTTATTTCCTTGTTCTTCAAAAGCACTGCCTGTGGTGCCTGGAGCAGACCCCCTGTCCTTTAGGTGAACGGTGCTATAATTTCTTCCGTAAATGGTTCAGGTTTCCACCAGAAAAGGACTAATTCGCTTGGGAAACTGATGAGGACCCGTTCAGACCGGTGATGGACATTCTGCACCACGCTGACATGTTCTCCCCAGATGGAATGTGGATAGATTCCATCCAGAACTTTGTCTATGATCTTTCTGCAGGACTTAAGCTGATCACCCGTATCGCTCATGTGCGTAGGGCTATTACCCTTGCCCAATCGCTTGGAGTTCCTGCCAGCTCGCTGGGTGCGCCAAGCACTCACAGTTTTCTGTTCACGGAATTCGTCATGCAAAGCACCTTTCTAACGCATTACACCATCATCTTCTGTGGCTATGTTCTATGGACAACTGAACCAGCGAAACATCGTGATTGGAATTCTCGTCCTATCCTTTGTCACAAATTTCACACAATCAGGAAAGACTCAATGGTATTCTCATCGAAATGTCACGGTGGTGTTTTGAGGTTTCATCATGAGGTGTGGTCTTCACTGCAGTCTCACAGTTCTATATCTGCTCTTTTGCGGACTGGATCAGACGACTATCACCCATTCCAGTAAAAAAAAGGCAAGTGAGTCTGGACATCAAGGACAGGAACTGAAAGCTAAACCTCTCCATGTCCAATAATAATTAATAAAATCAATAAAAATCTAAAATATGAAATCACTTGTTTATTGAAGTGTTCGACATCATTTAAATCCTGATTCTAAATCAGTGTTTCTCAACTGGAGGATGCTTTTAAGATAAATAATTAAACTCCACATGATAAACTTTTGGAAAAAAATGTGACAAAAGTGAAATTGCACAATTATTAAAAGATGAAGTTAAACCATGATTTTCAAACGCCGTATGACCTCCTCATGGATTCTTGCATCTTGCTTATATCCCTCTTGTGGGGCAGGGGGCTGTGACTCGGGGTCATAATGCTGAGGGGGAGGGAGGTCAGGAGGAGAGGAAACTGGTCCTCAGTCCCACATTGTGCAAAACACCACACACCCTGATAATCTTACACACTGAGCATCTGAGGGGTGAAGCCTCTGTCACCTGTCATATTATAGACTACATCAGGACAATGTTAACAATTTCTACATGTTGTTAAAGTCAACAAGAAGCCAGTCATCACGTCCTGCAGCTGCCTGTAGTCTGTTCCTACACTGCTATGTGTCAGGATAAAGGAATCATGTGCTGAAGCAGGTCAGTGTGCCACAATGTTTGTGAGGGTCGTGTTAGAGTCACATATGACTTGCACTTTAACAGAAAGCTGTTTATCAGTGTTGGGCAGTAAAACCGATAACGCGTTACTTTTACAGTAACTAATACTGTAACCGTTACCGTTACCGTATGGTGCGTTACCTGTTACTTTTTAAATGAATTAATTTGGGCTGAAGTGTAGACTACAGCCTAACTTGCTTACAGCAGCGTCGCATTGTAGAATTGGTGGATAAACCACTGTAAACAGGAAGAAGACGCACTGTGGGCGTGTCTCCGTTTATTCAGGTCTGTGCGGCAGTAATGGCGAGTCGAGGCGAGAGCAAGACGAGTTTCTCAAAGTGGAAATATGCTCATTTATTTCACTTTAGTTGAGTATAAAGACAAAAACTTTTAAGTCAAATGTAAGCTGTGTCTTTCTGGTTTGAAGCTCGTATCTACTGCGATAAACAGCAACTCCAATCTGCGAAGCTCCTCCAGAAACTCCATGCCTGAGGAGCTAGAAGCAGAAGCTAACCCGGTGTTCTGTTCTACATTGTTAATAGTTTTCATACTTCAGCTGTGAAAGGAACATTTTTAAGAGCTCAACACAACAGCTTTTATGATGCAGAAGCCACTTTAGTGTTTGATTGTGAATATATATTCAGCTTGTTTTGTTATTTATTTCAGAAATGCTTGTGATATATTCAGTTTGTGCTGCTCTGACTTTAATAAAATAGTGTTTAAAATGACTTTGTGTTTAAGTCAGTTTTGTGTTTGTATAAACCATAACACATAAAAGGGCATTAATGGGAACATTAAAGAAGGTTCTTTAAAAAAGTAACTAAAAAGTTACTTTTAACAGTAACACATTACTTTTTGGTGTAAATAATCAACTAAGTAACTTAGTTAATTTTGAATGAAGTAACGAGTAACTGTAACTAGTCACTATTTTTTAGTAACCAGCAAAACACTGCTGTTTATTAACATAAACAAATTCCTTTTCATACGGAGTCTTTACAGAAATATGAGTGCAGTCAATTTCGTTGATTACATTTGGAAAACTGAACATTGCTGCAAAGTGCATTTTAATTTCAGCCTGTTCTTACACAGTGAAGGGAAACCTGATGTATCGACTACCCACCTTAATAATAACATCCAAAATGACAGGCATTATGACACTCAGGGGCAGATTCCAGACCTATAGCATGAGATTTAATAGAATTATATTATATTCAAAGAAGATCTTTGTGAAAAGTTAATTATATATAATATTTATATAAAGTCTTTCGCTGTCTGCCATTTCCCACTAAAACAACCTGTTGTCATTAACCCCAGAGTGGTGAGGACCTGTATTTGGACGGGGATGGCATGGTTCTGGTGTGTTTCCCTCTGTAGTACTGGACCCAATTCAGCACATAGATCCAGGAGCACAGCTGTAGGAATCTAAATCAGATTATTAGCCAGTCATCATCATGGACAAGAAATCATCATGGTCCCTGGAGACTCTTTTTCTCCTTAATCTTCCATTGGTGTAATCCTCCAGCAGTGCCATCATGCAGCATTACACACTGGAGCCACCACAGCATTTATGATTTATTCCAGCTCATTATGGAAAGATAAAATAAACTGATATTTGGTCCTGTGCCATGAACATAAAAGCAATAATAGCTACAGAAAAGCTCCTGCTTCCCTCTGTAGCGGGTATTTAAATCCCATTTAAAATGCTTTCAGTGATTCTACATTCTGTTTATATGAAGTGTTTCAACAGTTTGCATGTTAATTGGCTGTATGGTGCATTTAAAAGCATTTTAGGTGAATTCATGAACCACATCTGTCTGGAAAAGTCCAGTGTCCAAATACTTTTGACCACACAGTGTGTATCAGCTGAAAAGCAGCAGCTTCAGATCAGTCGCATTTCCACTGGAATTCAATCT
>NC_060887.1:229578-247078 GCF_014805685.1 Silurus meridionalis | reverse complement strand
TTCCTGAAAATCCTTAAGCAAAACCCCACATACCTTCAGAACATCACTAAGCTTCTGTCTTCACTGAACCTCCATGAGGAACAAGAGAAAATTGTAGAACGTGAGAGAGAAAGCTGGGTGAGAGAACAAAAACAACTGCAGGAACGTGTTGCTCAGCCTGAGGCCACATTAAAAAAAAAAGAAAGGAAAGAAGGCAAAACTAGACATGGAGATGCGTAACTTACAGCTCCAGACCACCAGGTTGCTCCAGGATTCCCTGAATCATTCTGAGGAAAAGAAGTGTGCAGATCATCAGAGCGATCATTTGAGGAGCGACAGAGAGCGTGGAGACATGGAGGAGATGACCACCATACACTTTCAAACCATCAGAGAGCTGCAGGATTCCCTGAATCATTCTGAGGAAGAGAAAAATTATTTAATGAGAGACAGAGAGCGACTGGAGGAACGTGTTGCTCAGCTGGAGGCCACTTTGGAATTTAAGCAAAATAAATAAAATAAAAGAAAGAAAATAATGAAGGCCAAATTAGACATGGAGGAGATGATCACCTCACAGCTCCAAACCATCTCCAGAATTCCCCGATTCACTGTGAGGAAGAGAAGAAGACTGCAAAGGATGAGAGAGATCATTTGGTGAAAAATTAATAGAAGGATAAACTAAAGGCCAAATGACAGATCAATCACTTTATACACAACTTCTGCAATAATTCATGAGGAACAGGAAATGGCAGCACCGGAGAGCAAAATGTCTGCTTAGCTCTGGGCAGGTTTAGATTCAGCATGTGAGCACATGTTATACATATAATAAAGTAAAAAAAAAAAGTTAATGTAATATTTTTAAAAAATTATGTTTAAATTTTGTGTGTTTTTTGTTTCTATTATTAAAATGGTGGACTTCATTTAAATTTAACTAAGAATTAAAATCCACATAATAAAATGTTGGCAAAATGTGACAAAAGTAAATGATAATAAAATAAAGGTTAAAAAGTAAAACTAAATTAAAATTGTATTTATTTATTTCAATAACTCCATTCAGTTTGATCAATTCAGTTAAAAAAGATTTGGTTCAGTAATTTTGACTCCTTTGAATCAGTTCAAGTAACTCGGTTCAAAAGAGTTAAATAATAAAGTCCAGAAGAGTCGGTTCACTGGTTTCCACTATTTCCACTATCATACGAGACTCAGTCACATGACGGTAATTAAACAGTTCCTCATCGTCATTATCACACAATATGAACAGTTCAGACTCATATATTGATCAACCAACACACATCTTTACCTTTTAATACCACAAAACTCACCAGAATCCCATTGTTCAAGATCTGAGTTTGCATTTTCTCTCACACAATGACATCAGTACACATCTAATTCCATATACAACCATTTTTACATTTACAAACTGTGTACTCACCAAAATCCAAAGAAATAAACACGTAGGTATGTATTTTATCCTTTTGACTTTATTTTCTTTGAATTATGCTGCTCATCTCTTCCATACATCATACATTCTTATAGGAAAACCAAGGACCAATTAACATCTGTTTACAGGCTGCATTTGTCCCTGGGACCAGATTTTGGATCCCCCTGAGATAACTAGAGTGCTCATGGAGAAGTTATTTCCAAATCTCCCAAAACACACTGAATTTAAAGATTTAACTCTATTTTTTTTGTCTTCTACAGCTTACCAGTAAGTGTGCCATTACTGCCACCTAGCGGATAATTGACAAATAAATTCTCCAATACACTCATCCAGACAGGTAGGGTTATATCTGTATTGTATTGTATTGTATAGTATTGTATTGTAATGTAATGTAATGTATTGTATTGTATTGTAATGTATTGTATTGTATTGTAATGTAATGTATTGTAATGTAATGTATTGTATTGTATTGTAATGTATTGTATTGTAATGTATTGTATTGTAATGTAATGTATTGTAATGTAATGTATTGTATTGTAATTTATTGTATTGTATTGTAATGTATTGTATTGTATTGTATTGTATGTTGTATTCAGAAAAACCGAAACAAATAAAAGACAGAAAAAAAGGAAATAAGAAAATGACTGTAAATTGGTTTCCATAGAACATGTAAACATTTGAAGCAGAAGTCAGAACAATAAAAACACAGGTAGAGACGGGACAGAACTCACTCTTTCTAGTGTGTTAAAATAAATCCAGACCTGGATGGTTGCCCAACGAGGAGAGGTCGAGACCCCCAGCACATCAGGCACAGGTCAACAGACATTCAGTATTCAGATCTAACAGCATTTGCAAAATTCTTTTCTTTCTTGCAGTGAAGAATCACTTACACTCTGTTTGCTCTCTAATCAGACTGATGACATAAATGAGGTTGGAATGAACACAGAAGTGAAGTCGAAGTAGATTCTAAATAAAACTCACAAACATGCATGAGGTTGTTCACCATTCATGGTGAGATGTTCAGCTCTGCATAGATCACTTTCTAAATGTGTGAGAGATCAGTGGAAAGATTTTGGGCCCTGGATAAAAAAATGTAAGGAAACAACACGCTGGGAACCGAACCTCAGACCCCACTGTAATGTAGAACACAGACACACTGTATGACATTAAATCAGTTCACATTTATTAACAACATCCCGACTTCCCAAGCCATGGCATAATGACACCAGACTCTTTCTCCAAATAATTATAGAGGATCCTCACATACACAAAGCTTCTGTGTCTAAACTGCAATTTCTTGGGGCATCTGATATCAGAACAATGTAAACTTAAAAGAAAAAAAAAGGCAGGCAAAATATCCCTGTGCCCAAGACCAAGGAACAGCTCATGTATTTCCTAGGAATGTGGTTGCAGGAATTTTCAAGACTGAAAAATCGGGAATATTTAGGTATTAACAGGAATGAATGGAAATACAGTTTGGAATTTACAAAATTGCAAGTTATCCTATAACAGGGAACTTAAATGTAGTTAAAAATAACTGCTTGATAATCAACCAGATTGAATGCAGTTTCAGTTGAATTTCTAGCTGCACATTCATCAATCACATGCACACAGCACACTTACTGCAGGGCCCTGAGACCGTACTACATGCACTGTGTTTTCTTCATGTAAACAATGAGTCACGCCTCAAAAGGTTAAAATCACTGCCTTATGGGTAAAAAGCCCAATAATCAGGATCTCAGGTCTACATTCCTTACTATTGAAGTAAACAGAACCAATACAGAACAGTTCATCAGACAGGAACACACTGATTAGTCCCATCAGCCACAGATCTGCTTCTCACCGCCGTTCCACCGGCCCACCCTCCATTCACCAACCGCCACAGGCACGCACCCGCTGCTCCATCCAGCAGTAGTGTTCAGGTGTTGTGAGGTGAATCCAGTGTTAACCCTGTCAGAATAACTGCTGAAAGATCATCCACTTTCTTGTGCCAATCCATGTGATTAATTATAAAGTACAGATGTTTATGAATCAGGTTCTGCCCACATTAACTGTCAGCTATATTGCTTTCAGAGCTCAAATGAACAAAGCACTAAAGCTGCAAGAAAATACCTCAACTTCAGTTTCTGTCAAATTCCTTTTCTTTAAGGACATCAAACATCACTGACTTTACTAAAGTGGATTTCAAGAAAAAAAATACCATCATTGAATGCTCTCTGTGATGAAGAGACATTAGACATGATTGAAATTCAAAATCTTTATTTATTTAAGTGTTTATTGTGTCTCGCTGTAGTAAAAGTGTTCAGACTCTCTGTTTCTCTTGTCTTCTTCTTTTTTTTCTATTTCTCCTTTTCTTTTGAATGTTTTCTTGTCTCAGCTGAGCAACAATTTCCTCCCATCGCTCTGGACTCTCATATAATGATCTGTTTTATTCTCTGAAGTCTTCTTTTCTTCCTCACAGAGATTCTGGGTATCCTGGAGCCCCCTGTTGGTCTGAAGCTGTAAGTTGTTCCTCTCCTCTATGTCAAGTTTAGTTTTCTCTTCGTCCTCTTGTTTTTCTTTAAAATCCAACGTGGGCTCAAACTGAGCAACATTCCTCCAGTCGCTCTTTCTCTCTGATCAAATGATCTCTCTCCTGCTCTGCACTATTTTTATTTTCTCACAGTGATTCTGAGTATCCTGGAGCTCCATGGTGGTCTGTTCCAAAGTGAGCTTAAGCTGAGCAACATGTTCCTCCAGTTTCTTTTGTTCTCTGTCCAGCTCTCTCTCTCACATTTACAGTTTTCTCCAGTTCCTCATGGATTTTCAGGAAGACTGGAGCTCCATGGTGGTCTGTTCCAGTGACCTCAAGCTGAGCAACATGTTCCTCCACTTTCTTTTGTTCTCTGTCCAGCTCTCTCTCTCACATTTTACAGTTTTCCAGTTCCTCATGATTTTCAGGAAGACTGGAGCTTCATGGTGGTCTGCTCCAAAATAAACTCAAGCTGAGCAACACGTTCCTCCAGTTGTTTTGTTCTCTCGCCCAGCTCTGGCTTCTCTCAGTTATGTCCTGTTCCTGCTGCTTTCGCTCAGAAGCCAAAGTAGCCTCCAGCTTTTGCACCGTCTGTATCAGAATGGCTTTCTCTTCTTTCTCTTCTGTTATCTTCTCTATCATTAGAGAGAAAATGCATCCAAGTCTTTCTCTACTTTCTCCATGTGTTCCAGCTTCTCCTTCATTTCAGCAATCTGCTTAGTTTTCTTTGTTCTTCTGCTTTGAAAAAACTCTCTCAACCTTCTGAAGAGCTCCATGTTTATGCCTCTTTACTCACAAGCAAAAACCTCGGAAATGAGAGAAACAGAGAGCGTTCCCAATTATAGAGGTTGCCTTACTGTGACGTCACAGAGAGATGCCCGCCCTCCGTCTGTGACGTAACCCGTCTCTCTTAACCTGACACTATGCGCATTTGCACATTACAGAGGTAAAGAGCGGATAAAATATCATGTCTTCACAGCTTTTCTGTTGTTCCTGAGAGAAGAGTGATATTACAGTCATAAATAAGATAAAAACGGCTGTAAACTGTGTATAAAGCGAGTGAATCCGAGTTGAGAACCGGAAGTTGACCGGAGTGACTCCATGAATGTTGCAGAATCATAAATGACCAGTAGGTGGCAGTGTGATGTATTAGAGCTCACTGTCACAGCAGGTAATTAAGTAGTGGAGCTCTAATGACGTCATTAATAGCGAGGACAAGACACACAGCAGTTTGGGATTCTTTTATTGACTTTATTGATTAATTGATTTGGAGTATGATTGTGTTTCTGATCAAAGTAAGTTCATGTGTATGGAGTAAAAACAACCTGTACATTTCTGTGTGTTCTGAGTGATTTTTGTAGTTTGGTAGACTAAAATTAAATACAATAAAAAAAGTTATTAACTGAAACTAATCTGAAATAAAACTTCAAAATATAAAGAATCAAAATAAAAACTCAGTACATTTAAAATTATAACAATATATAACAATAATAATAATATTATTAGTTAAATGCAGTGCAGTATTACAGCTTAAATATTTTAATTTTAATTAACTTTAAATACACATTTATAAATATTAAGGCTTTTACTGTGTAATAGATTAAAAACTAAACTGACACTAAAATTAAATACCAACAAAAAGTCATAATTTACTGCAATGAAATTGAAAACATCAAAATACAACAAAAATAAATAAAAATGACTATCAGTATGTTTAAAACTAAAATAAATCTGGTTCAGTTAAATACAGTGCAGTATTACAGCCTTATTTCATGTTCATTTTATAAAAGCAGTTTGTGATTATAATAATAATTATTTATATATATATATATATATATATATATATATATATATATATATATATATATATATATATTTATTTATTTATTTATTTATTTATTTATACAGTAGCACTGGGGTGCTTAAGTACCTAAAGGTCTACATTTAAACATATTTTTTTATTTTTAAATGATTAATTTTATTATTATTATATGCAGATTTACACATTTACTCTTTCTGTGCGGTCCGGTACCAATTGACCCATGATGTAGTCTGTGGCTTGTGGACCACTGATAAAAGGAGCACAATACAATATTATTATATGAAAGATTAATTACTATAAAGAAAATAGAAACATACACAAACAAACACGTTATTAACTACTTGCACGATCCATGTGGAACAAAGTTCAAAATGTGCATATAATAATAATAAATATTGTGAATGTAAACAAACATTTAGCAGTAGTTTAAAAAATGTGTGTGTGTGTGTGTGTGTGATCAGGTCAGTCTCTGAGCATAAGCACTGAATCACTTGGAATTTACTCGTCAATAATAAAAACTCTTTGCTATAGTTGTGAGGTGACTGATACACAAAGCCATGGAGCAGTTGGACACTGGGAGACAATCAGATGAATGAAAGTAGAAAATGTGATAAAACCCTAAAGTTTATTGTGAGATTTGAGTCGTGATCGTTCAGATGCACAGTGTAGCAGCAATGACACAAACTTCACTTCAAATCCCAGATCAAAGCTCCTGTTCACTGTTTTGTTTCATGTACAGACTATTTCAGCCTGGGGTCGAAAGTTTTTATGGACACTGTTTTTTGTGTTTTTTCCCACAGTACATTGTATTTTACTGATAGTAGGCTATGATCATAAAATAATGAAAATGATCCTTTGTACAAATAATCACACACACACACACTGCACACACACACACACACACACACACACACACACACACACACACTGTATATGAATATTAGGTGTCCAGTCACTACTGGTCCATCAGGGGTTTCATTTTCCACATCATAAAATTGTCTCATTTATTTAAAAGTAAATTCACCCTCATTTTCTTTTCAAGAAAATGTCTCAGACCCTGTCTCACTAACTAAGTCTTTTTCATGACTCTGACCAGTGTCCTCTCAATCCAGTGTAGGCTGCTTAAACATTTATTGTGTTTCGTGGACTTGAGTCGTTTTAACAGGAGAAGCCCTTTTCACACCTGCAGATGTAGCCTCAATTGTGTCATAATGAGAACAGTTTGTAAATTGAGGCATTGCACTGTCCAACTCCATGTCTTTTTGAACACCAAGTAAGCACAGCTTTCCTCTGTACTGTGCAAGTCCTGATCTGAATACAGACTTAAAGTGACCTCAGTCTTCCTGAATCAAAGTGATACCATGAATGAAGGAATGAAGAATGAATGACATCTAAAAAAATATTAAACTCTGTAAACTGACACACAAGGAATGTGGTGTAAGGAAATTTATGATGAAAATCAAGCAATTTCGCCAAGCAAATATCAAAGAAATAGGTTGCATTTTTTTGACTGAACTTGAGAAATGCTCTGATAATGATGATATAGCTTCATGTGATCTGCGGTAGCAGAAGAACGCGCATAAGGAAGAAACCTTTAGAGGAACCAGAGGAACCCGTCCTCATCTGGGTTTCACTGAATGTCCATTTATTACAGCTAAATGATGTTGAGGTGAAGTGATGATCAGATACAAACTGTAGTCCTGAGTCAGTGTAGCAGACTGTTAACATAAACTACAGCCCCAAACCCTCAAAACTCCTGTTCTTACTCTGTGACGCCATGGACTATGTCAGCCTGGGGTCGAGTTTTGGACACTTTGTATTGTAATTGATTCTGAACAATGAGTTTGAGATGAACGCTTTTCAAACAAATTAGTCAATAAACACAATACACACACACACACACACACACACACACACACACACACACACACACACACACACAGTGTAAAGAAATATATAGGTGCTCCTAATAAAGTGTTTGTAATACATGAACACAATTAGTATCATTGTACACACAGTAACATGGTCATTTTTAAACATATGCACAGAGTCGTTAAAGACTCCTAATATAAATAATACAAAATTACGTAACATATAAATATTGAAAAATGGCCCTGAATCCTGTATGTACTGTAGATGTTTTGTTTGAAGTGTTGTGATCATGAAGATGAAATCCTGCAGGTTATTTGGGTTTGTACTGAGTGATAGTTGTTTCATAAACACCTTCTTATAAAATCCAACTCAAATGTTAAATAAAATTCACTCTAAATTTGTAATCAGCGGCGTCTCACCATCACATTCCACTACGGGAGCGCAGGAGGAGGAGATGCCCGACTGCATGGAATACAGGAGAACATCAAATCCCTACCATTAGATAACTGCAGAACACAGTGTAAATAACGACATATTTTCCTTCAATAAATCTGGAAATGCAGCCATTACGCCTCACACAGTCGTTACTCTCTTTATGTTCTCATTTTCAGTCCTAACTATAATGATGTTCATGACAAAACTGGCATGAAGAAACGTGTTCACATGTCACATTTTCATCTTCAAATTGTATCACTGGTGGTGATGCCACTAATTCATGCTGATTTTGCCAAGGTGTTAATGATCAGTGTAATTACTGTAAACATATAAATGCTGTGGTGACCCCCGTGTGTAATGCTGCATGATGGCACTGCTGGAGGATTACGCCAATGGAAGATTAAGGAGAGAAAGAGTCTCCAGGGACCATGATGATTTCGGCCCATGATGATGACTGAATAATAAGCTGATTTAGATTCCTACAGCTGTGCTCCTGGATCTATGTGATCTATGCAGCTGCAGGAAGTGATGACTGGCTTCTTGGTGACTTTAACAATATGTAGAAATTGTAAACATTGTCCTGATGTAGTCTATAATATGACAGGTGACAGAGGCTTCACCCCTCAGATGCTCCTCCTCACCTCCAGAAATGCAGATGTGGAGCTCTGGATGTCTCAGGTGGAAGACTTTATACCACCCGGAAAAAGTGTGCAAGATTATCAGGGTGTGTGGTGTTTTGCACAATGTGGCACTGAGGACCAGTTTCCCTCTCCCTCCTGACCTCCCTCCCCCTCAGCATTATGACCCCGAGCCACAGCCCCCTGCCCCACAAGAGGGATATAAACTAAGTGGAAGAATCCATGAGGAGGTCATACGCCATTTGTAAGGAAGACAAAAATAATGGTTGTTAATAGTGTTTATTGTGACTCTTTGTAGTAAAAGATTAAAATCAAGATTTAAAAAAAGATAAAAAAAAAGATTTAACAAGACAGAAATAAAAAATTATTAAAAGACGAGACGATCTACAAAATACAATAGCTTTACACTCAGCTTTATACTATTGACTATAAGTGTAAAACTATCATAAATAGCCATAAGAGAAACAGAAAAAGGAAAAAGGCATGTTCAGACTCTCTGTTTCTCTTGTCGTCTTCTTTTTTTTCTATTTCTCCTTTTCTTTTGAATGTTTTCTTGTCTCAGCTGAGCAACAATTTCCTCCCATCGCTCTCGGACTCTCATATAATGATCTGTTTTATTCTCTGAAGTCTTCTTTTCTTCCTCACAGAGATTCTGGGTATCCTGGAGCCCCCTGTTGGTCTGAAGCTGTAAGTTGTTCCTCTCCTCTATGTCAAGTTTAGTTTTCTCTTTCATCCTCTTGTTTTCCTCAAAATCCAACGTGGGCTCAAACTGAGCAACACGTTCCAGTCGCTCTTTCTCTCTGATCAAATGATCTCTCTCCTGCTCTGCACTATTTTTTATTTTCTCACAGTGATTCTGAGTATCCTGGAGCTCCATGGTGGTCTGTTCCAAAGTGAGCTTAAGCTGAGCAACATGTTCCTCCAGTCGTTTTTGTTCTCTGTTCCAGCTCTCTCTCTCACATCTTACAGTTTTCTCCAGTTCCTCATGGATTTTCAGGGAAGACTGGAGCTCCATGGTGGTCTGATCCAAAGTGACCTCAAGCTGAGCAACATGTATCTCCACTTTCGTTTGTTCTCTTGTCCAGCTCTCTCTCTCACATTCTACAGTTTTCTCCAGTTCCTCATTGATTTTCAAGGAAGACTGTAGCTTCATGGTGGTCTGCTCCAAAATAAACTCAAGCTGAGCAACACGCCCTCCAGTTGTTTTTGTTCTCTCGCCCAGCTCTGGCTTCTCTCAGTTATGTCCTGTTCCTGCTGCTTTCTCTCAGAAGCCAAAGTAGCCTCCAGCTTTTGCACCGTCTGTAGCAGAATGGCTTTCTTTCTTTCTTCTGTTATCTTCTCTATCATTAGAAGAGAAAATGCATCCAAGTCTTTCTACTTTCTCCATGTGCTCCAGCTTCTCCTTCATTTCAGCAATCTGCTTAGTTTTCTTGATCTTCTGGTTTGAAAAACTCTCAAACCTTCTGAAGAGCTCCATGTTTATGCCTCTTTACTCACAAGCAAAACCTTGGAAATGAGAGAAACAGAGACGCTGCTTCCAATTATAGACGTTATTTTACTGTGACGTCACAGGCAGATGCCCGCCTCCGTCTGTGACGTAACCCAGTCTCTTTAACCTGACACTATGCGCATGCGCACATTACAGAGGTAAAGAGCGGATAAAATATCATGTCTTCACAGCTTTTCTGTTGTTCCTGAGAGAAGAGCGATATTACAGTCATAAATAAGATAAAACGGCTGTAAACTGTGTATAAAGCGAGTGAATCCGAGTTGAGAACCGAAGTTGACCGGAGTGACTCTATGAATGTTGCAGAATCATAAATGACCAGTAGGTGGCAGTGATGTGTATTAGAGCTCACTGTCACAGCAGGTAATTAGAAGTAGTGGAGCTCTAATGACGCATATTAATAGCGAGGACAAGACACACAGCAGTTTGGGATTCTTTTATTGACTTTATTGATTAATTGATTTGGAGTATGATTGTATCAAAGTGTTCATGTGTATGGAGTCTGTACATTTCAAACAGTAAGTTCATCTGTGGAAGTTCATGAATGATGTATAGGATTTATGAGCTAATAAATGTCCAAACATCTTCAACACTGAGTATGAGATATTAGATCTATGTTTAATCTGTTTTTTTATGGATTTATGATCTGAATAAATGTCACATTTATAAATTTTTTTGGCTATTTAGTGATATTATTATTACATTTATATAATATTTAAATTAAATACAAAATAAAGGCTTTATGTATATTAATTAGAACATAAACACAAATAAATAAAAATTTATTAACTGAAATAAACATCAAAATATAAAGTTTCAAAATAAAATCTATCAATACATTTAAAATTATAACAATATATAATAATAATAATAATAATAATAATAATAATAATAATAATAATATGTTAAATACAGTGCAGTATTACAGCTTAAATATTTGAATTTATTTCAGATCAATTTTATTCATCCATTAAATAAATGGTGTCAGCGTCAGAGTAGTGTATTTACATGATCTGTTTCCAGGGTTTTCAGAACACAACTCTGTTATTACTGTTCTCTTTTCACAGCACCGCTCTTTCAGTTCTAATGAAAGTTCTCATGTATTAAGAGGAATTTTATGAATGATCAATAATGAAACACCTTCATTACTGTTAGTTATTTACATATTTATTTACAGTAATAAAACTATTTCTGTAAAAAAGAGAAAGAAATAATAATGAAAGCAAAATAAATAAAATGATGAATTCAGTGGAACAGACCGACACACGATGACCTGAAAGAGAAAACAGAGATGTGTTACTTTACATAATGTGTGTGTTTGACCGGTACACAGTGTGTGTGTTTAGTAAAGTTTTGTAGGACATTATGAGGACAGTATGACTTACGCTGTAGATGGAACCACTGCATGTTCCTGGATGGATGGAGGTAGGGCTTGGTGGCGGCTGCTCTCTGTCCACTGCTCAGCCATAGTGATACACAGTGACCTCCTGCTCACCAGCTTTCCATTCAACTCTCTGATGGCATTAGTGTCTTCATCCAGAGAGGAATATCAGACAAATCCAAAGCATTACCACCTGTAGGAGTGAGGAGATACAGAAAGCAAAAACATGAGCTTTACATCACTCTCATGTAGAAAACCATGAAAATAACAAGCACTGTCTGTATCCATAATATAAACAGAACAGCTGTTCTTTATCATCAAGGTTCTGGTCTCACTGGTGAATGAACAATGAAGCACTTTTATTTAAAGGTCATTTTCTGAGAGCAGAAACTTGCTGCAAGTGTACACTGGTTCTGGTATAATAGAGGATCTAATCCTAATTCCTACAGAAAACAGAACAAATTCAGCATCCAATGTTTGAGTGCATGTGTGTGTTTGCATTGCTGACTTTAATAATACACACTGATCAATCACTCAGTATTAAACCAATTATTACATGTGACCAAACACAGCTGTGACCAAAACCTGCTCCAGATCATGAAGGTCTCTATAAAACACACTGGAAATAGAATCAGAATAGTTCCTGTGTGTCCAGTCTGAGAGGTTGTGGTGTGAATCCTGTTCCACTGCTGCTGGTTTTCTTTTCCAGGATCTGCAACTGGAACATCTGTAGATGCAGACAATCATCTCATGTTAGCATCCAATCAGAAGGTAAATTTTGCTAACATGAAAAGTTCTCTTCTGTTTTAAATCTTTAACTGCACTTAACACAAAACTAATCGGACGGCTTTGACTCACTCTGTGGATGGATGTTCTTGTTGGTGTTGGGTCTTGGGTCTGGGCAGGGTTTTGAAGGTGAGATGGTTTCTACATTCTGAGAGGGACTGAGAGGGACTTAAGTACACAGTCCTGCTGCCCAGCACCCTGCCGTTCATCTCCATGATGTCTACTCGAGCCTCATCAGGACATGAAAACGTCACACACCCGATGCCTTTTGAGCGTCCGTTCTTCATCATGACCTGTACGGGACAGCGAGCAGAAACACAACGCAAAGAACGCACATCAAACGTGTTAGAGGTTCGCAATATCAGAGCTCTCCACATTCAGAAAATACTCCAGCTGAGTACGGGGAGGAAACCCCAAGTTACTGGGAAAGAAGGAAAATGTAAGGATCAGTAGTTATAAATGACCTGTGCAGTGAGGACAGTCCCAAATCTCAGGAACGCTTCCTACAGGTCCGTCATCCACAGTACAGTCCAGATTTCTCAGCAGCAGTGTGACTGTCTACAGAACAACATCCAGTGTGTTCATCACTTCATTTACATTTCTTGAGGTTAAAAAAAAACAGGAAGCATTCAGCATTAGACTTTTGAGTAAGTTGTGCTGTGTGATTCGTGATAATCAGTCACACTCAGACTAATAAATAAAAAAGTCAGACTCATAAATAATATTTTACCTGATTATCTACACACAGTTATACATTTTCTCACATTCTCTAAAGTCTCCAAAAGTCCAAAGGACTTCAGCCTGTTCTTTTTGATCCTCCACCTTCTGCTCCTCCACCTTCTGCTCCTCAACTTCTGCTCCTCAACCTTCTGCTCCTCCACCTTCTGCTTCTCAACCTTCTGCTCCTCCACCTCTAAAGAAGTGTCAGATAGAGATGGGTTATATATAACATTCAACATGCGCCCAATATTACAAGAAGAGTATCTGTTCTTGATGAAGACTGTTTGTTCAGGTGAAATAACACAAGGCAGAACTTTCTCCAGACGGCAGGTCAGAGTTTTTGCTAAGATTTTTGTATCCTGGTCCAGGTGATTTACCAGAAGGCAAACTTGCTAAGGCTATTTCTGTATCAGATATAAACTCATCCAATTGTAATGCTGTACCTACACTTATTGTAGGAATACATACATTTTGAAAAAGGCCTCTAATGTTGAAGTGTCAGCAGATAAAGGAGCAGTATATAGTGATTTATAACATTGGAAGAAACAGTCATTGATTGTTAATACTGGAGTGTAGTGGTCATCATGTCTGTTTTACATGCAGAAGGTTTTGGGTTTGACCCACAGTGGAGACATGCTCTTGAGCCTCTGATTTTAATTTCCTACTAGCAGGATTTACTTGTATTTTTATTTTTGTTTGAGAAAAATCTAAAAAATGTTTCTATTTATACACATTGGACATCAGGCTTGTCAGCAACAGGTTCCATGGTGTAGTGGTCATCACGTCTGCTTTACATGCAGAAGGTCCTAGGTTCGAGCCCCATTGGAGCCTTGGCTTCTAATTTTGGAATGCTTTTTCTCAATTTCTGTTACAAGCAAAATGCAGAAACATGCAAAACTGTTCATTTATTTTCAGGATTGAGTAACAATTTATAATATATAAACTTTAATCAAGTTTTATCGGTGTCCCCCTGCCCACTTTTCAAGAACTGTATACATCCAGAGTGAGAATAAGGGCTTTAAAAATCATGTTAGCCACTACACAATGGAACCAGTTAAGGGACCCTAATGGTGGAATTTCTTTCCCTCTAGCAGGATACGGTTTATTTTATATTTACTTTCATTGTATTTTTATTTAAAATCTTGGCCTGCTAGCACATGGGACTCAGCTTTTGTCTCTCTAAAGTTTTACGGCCACTTTTGTGTGTAAAGCAGAGGTGATCACAACCACGCTATGGTTTAAAAGAAGAAGAAACACACTCTTACATAATATTTGTTTTATACATGATTCCACTGGGAGTCAAACCCAGAACCTCCTGCATGTAAAGCAGAAGTGATGAATCACTACATGGAACCTGTTTTTTTGTTTTTTGCATTAAGTGCATTAAGATGCTGGAGATCTTTCACCGGTGGTCATGAGCCTACTGTGTGTGGTCTTCTGAGGAAGCAGCATTTTACTCAGTAATGTCAGCAGCAGTAATAAACTCATTTGCTTGGCTAAAACTATTATTGGGCAAAACCTGGGAACATTTGAGTCAGTGAGTTTTCTAAGTTTAATTCATATTTTTCCACTGAGATTTTGAGAGAGATGTTTATCTTTATGCACATTGGACATAATCCTTCTTAGCAACAGGTTCCATAGTGTAGTGGTCATTATGTCTGCTTTACACGCAGAAAGTCCTGGGTTCGAACCCCAGTGGAACCATGACCTTGAGTCTCTGATTCTACTTGTGGAATGCTTTTTGTCCAATGCTGTTACAAGCACAACGCAGAAAAATGCCAACCTGTTGTTTTTTTATTTGCAGAATTGAGTAAAGATTTGTGGGAATATCTTAGCTTTCTTAACAAAACTGTTCACAAAAACATAAACCTCATTTACGTTTGCCAGCTGCATGGTTCCACTGGGGGTTGAACCCAGAATCTTCTGCATGTAAAGCAGATGTGATGACTACTACATTATGGAACCACACAAATAAGCAGAAATATCGATTCAGGCAAAATGTTTTCCAGATTGCAACTATACAGTTTTTTTCCACTGAGATTTTGAGAGAGATGTTTATCTTTATGCACATTGGACATCAACCTTCTCAGCAGCAGGTTCCATAGTGTAGTGGTCATCACGCCTGCTCGCCTGCTCCAAAGCGATTCCTGTAGTGAAACTCATTTGATTTTCTGTCAAATTCCTTCTCTTTAAGGAACATCAAACATCACTGAATTTACTAAAGTGGATTTCAGGAAAGTGATTGAATGCTCTCTGTGATGAAGAGACATTAGACATGATTTGAATTGAAAATCTTTATTCCTTTAAATAAAACTTTAAATTAGAATTTAATATAAAATGAAGATGGTAAAACAACATGCACACTAAAGTACATGAAACGCTCAGATTTCACCATCTTCCTCTATTCCTGAATCATTTTCCATTTCTTCAAGTTGCTTCAACAGATCCTCGAAGCTGTCGATATCAAAGACTGGTACAGAATCCAGGATCTCTGTGCTGTTGTGGGGGTCTTCAGTATGATTCTGGTCTCCAGACTGGTTAAAAAAGCCATATTCCTCATTTAACATGAAGAAGATGTCGTTGTTGAGCAAAGTGATTTCCTCCTCGTCCTCGAGCTGAACCTCACTGCTTGTACAGTCAGACCCATAGCAGGTGCTGTAAACAGAAGTGCACAATTTTAGCTGCATATTAAAGTAAATGAGTGGCGATTATGGTGATTATTTAAGATGCAGAGTAAAACTTCATTTGCATGTCATTCTTCTGAAACTGTTCCAATGCAGTTTACTAACTCACTTGGTCTGGCAGAAAGTCGACTCAGAAACAGAAGGGAAAAGAGGAGGATCAAAGCAGATGTCTTTAGGAGA
Organism: Silurus meridionalis; assembly: GCF_014805685.1. NCBI lineage: Eukaryota > Metazoa > Chordata > Actinopteri > Siluriformes > Siluridae > Silurus > Silurus meridionalis. The sequence goes on along the minus strand of NC_060887.1, from coordinate 231,124 downwards.
CAGCAGTTCTTGGTGGCTAAGGCCGGGGAACTGATCACTAACTTCAGGCACGAGGTCATGGACTGGTACTTCTTCTGGCATGTTCATGACTATGTGATGGTTTGTTGATGATCAGGTCTCCTCTGTGAGTCACTACTCTGCAAACTGCCTTTTCTCCTTCCCTTCTTTGGAAGCGGTTTATAAACCCAATCTACATGATAGAAAAGAAGAATTTAAAGAGTAAGAAGCAACATAAAAACAATAAAAGTGTCAGAATTGATGCGTTTGTTTTGTTATTTTGCCATTTGTCTATAAAGAAAGTTCACCTACCAGGAAACAACTGTTCGTGTTCCTGTTTAAGCCTCCATGATTCAGTGTAGTAGGGTTTCTTCTGTTCTTCACTCAGTTTGTTCCACGCGATCCCAAGCTGCATGCTGATCTCTGCAGAGCTGCTATTTGGATTGGCCTTGGAAAAGATGGGCCTCTGTTTCCTCGCCCAAACCATGTAGGCATTCATTGGCCTTCTGATGTTGCCTTTTTTATCTCTGCACTTGGCAACGTTAAATGTATCTACAAAATAAAAAACAAAGTTTAAGTTAAACAGAAATCATTATAAACTTCTAGTTAAAACAGTGAACAGAACAGAGTCATGCAAAACTGCACCAGTCTTAAACACACACAATGTTGTAGTACAAATATTTTATAAGTGCTGCATTACTCAGTCAGTACAAAATCATTTTATATTTCCTGCATGACAGATTGATATTTAATGTGGTTTTAGGAACTAAATGATAACTATATTTCATTGTCTCTGTACTTGTTCTCTGTACAATGACAATAAAGTTGAATAAAGTTGACAGCAGGAGAAGCAGCTGTAGCTGTTACCCGTCTTATTATCTGTCATTATTTCTCCTTCTTTCTTCTGAAAGTCGTTGAATCACTTTCTTTACAAAAACATGCTGTATGTTACCACTGAAATGTTGCAGTAGTTCTATATTGTGAATTTGACTTTTAACGGAAGATCAAAGCATGGAGTAGAAGAAATTAATAAACGCTAATAATAATAACAATAATAATAATAATAATAATAATAATAATAATAATAATAATAAAAATAATAATAATAATATAAGAAGAATAAAACTATTAATCATCTGTTTGTTTTATAATATTTTTGTAAGCTCTCTCTCTCTCTTTCTCAGACCAGAGTACAGATGTGTGATATAAAGGAGATGTGTGAGGATGTTATCAGTGTGTCTGGTTACAAACTACTGATGTTTTAGGAGTGTAGATGAGAGCGCTGGTCTCGTAGAAAATGATTATTAAGTTACTGAAAATAATTTGCATTGTTTAGTGGCTGTTTCTCTGATGTAGTGACTGTCAGGTAATGAAAATACTCCAGCATGTACAGTAATTGGGTGACAGTAGGTGGCGCAATAATGACCTTGTTTATTCATGACAATAGAATTAATGACTTCAACTTTAATGAAAACAAACACAAAGGTGAAAGAGAGAGATCTCAAAGTGAGCTACCTTGTAGCTGAACTCGTAAGCCTAATCAAAAAAG